>NC_072737.1:47188226-47488226 GCF_026930045.1 Uloborus diversus
CAATAAAATTTCGTTTCATTTGTTCTACTACAAAAAGTTTTGGAAAAAATATCAACATAAAATTTACAGTTTATTTTGAAAAAAATTTATGATTTTCTGAAGGTCAAATTTATGCATACGAGCTATTTCTGGTGCATTGACAACAGTTTCGAAATCATTAAAAATCTACAACGCACACCTAAATCAATTTACACATTTGACTTTGAGAATCTATTCTGCAACATTCCCATCGAAGATTTATATACAACTTTGTTAAAACTTTTTGACATATTTTGCATTGGTGAGGAATTGGGCATCGACAGGAATTTTTTCAATAGTCTTTGTCATTTCTGTTTCTTTAACAATTTTGTGACTTTCAACAACTTTATTTTTAAACAAATACACGGAATTGGCATGGGCACCAACTATTCCAGCACAGCTGCTAATCTATATCTCTTTTTCTATGAATTTAAATACACAGTACAGTATAATAAAAAACATGATATTTTCAGGTATATAGATGACATCCTTATCTTCAACAAAAGTATGGATGACATTTTCCCTTTAATCTATCCACAAAATCTACAACTCACTAAAGCCAATGACAACTTTCTATCTGCCGATTTTCTGGACATTTCTTTCAAAATTGTTGATTCTAACCTTATTACAGATATCTATGATAAAAAAGATAACTTCAATTTTTACACAAAAAGTATGCCGCATTGGTACAGTAATTTACATAAAAAGATCTTCATTAATATTATAATTGGACAGCTAAGCAGATTTTTTAAAATTTGTAGCAACAATTCTCAATTTAATAAACAAATCTTCAAATTTGCTGCAAATCTCTACTATTACAATTTTTATCCTGCCAATTTCACATTTTATTATCTTAATTTATTCAAGAAATCTTTTCTTCAACAAGGACAGATTTAGTTTCCACCCAAACAACTGCGATTTGGCAACAGTGTAACTGGGTAACTTTGATGATAAAGAGCGCTGAAATCCTTTCGACAGGAAGGTGCTTTTTGGATGCCCTGCCCCAGCGACCTGTTCGATTGGCGTGGCATCGGATTTTCGTCTCTGGCAAATGGATACCTAGACATAGACATTGTTGTCGACGAAATGTTTGAAATCATGTGGTATGTAATTTTTTCTCTTTTATTTTGCAGGTCAGAGCTGGGGGGTTGGTAATACATGACAGCGTATTACTAATAAGCATATTATTTATATATGTAAAATTTATTGCATTTATCCAAAAAATAAGCATCTATAACGTTTTATAATCTTCCTGCTTACTATATTAAGCCTTATAAGTAGCTACGCATATAAGTTCGTCAATTCAAATACATATACTTTTACTTCTAATTAATTTTGCTGCATGTATGGTACTGACCCGCACAGAAACCTTGCAGAATATTTAATATGCCAGCTGCTCCAGCTCTTCGTAAACGTAGCAGCAGTTTAATACCCATGATTTCATCAATTCTTGTTTTCAATGTTCCTAGTTTATTTTTAAAGTTCCATGTTCATTTTTGTTGTTGTTATTGTTGTTTATCTTCGTTGTTACATACACTTATTTCTGTGCTACCCGTGTATGTGAAACTACATACTTTACTATATATATATATATATATATATATATATATATATATATATATATATATATATATATATATATATATATATATATATATATTATATATATATATTATATATATATATATATATATATATATATATATATATATATATATATATATATATTTAATACTAGCAAACAACGGGGGAGAAAAACAAAAACATTCGCATTCCATCTGATCATTTTAACTCTTCTTTTTATCATATCTATCATCTATCTCATTATATCATTTCCCCCATTCTTTCATGTATGAATCATCGGATGACGAAATATTTTCAGATGCTGTCTCATCAGCGAGTAACCGTTTAAACTGTTGAATGTTCAACTTCGGTTAAGTGAAAATCACTTCAATTGATCTTAGCAATTTACATTACCATGGAAGAAACTTGAGTATATTTTACCTGAGGTTCTACAACTAGAGACTTTCAATTGAGTTTTCCAAATTCCGTAAATGAAGTGGAATTTGAACGTGTATCAAAATTTTATTTTTTGTATGTATTGCATAAAATATATTTTCAAACCCAGTTAAAGAAGCTTTAATTCTTCCACTAGACATTATTACTGCCGTGTTGTGGAAAAAAAACGTCTAATTCTGAAATTTACCAATCGTTAGCATTGAATCAAAAACGTGTTTCTTCAAATATCTCAAAACCTTATTTCTGTAGATATTGCTGTTTACCTGTCCATCACTGAATAATCAGACCTAGTACCTAGATTATTCATCATGAAAAATTTCAATAACATATTAAAACTTATTTTTAAAAAAATCAAAAACCAAAAAGTGCCGGAAATTTTATCTCACACAGCTTTTTGTACACTTCAAAAAATGTCTATATATTATTGAATAATCTAACTTTTTATTAAGTTATTATTTAGTAGAATATCATGCAGTATCAACAACACCTGGCCTGGGAATAGATTTTTTTTTTTTTTAATGCGTAATTTTGAGTAAGTGTTCAACCACACTTCAAGTCTTACTGTTTCTAGCTCTATTTTCGTTTCCAAAATGTATTTTCGTAATCTAGCCTCCAGATATCTCTAAATATGCTACATTAAGTACAAATCTGAAGATTGAAGGGGTATTTTTTAAACTCTTTAGGACAATTTTCGAGGCACTAGATACAAAAGTTGAAAACCGTGTGCTTCGTATCAGTATCTTGATAAAAAAAGTTTTTTCCAATAACCAAATTTTTGGCTAAGAGTTTAAAATTGGTTTCTAAAAATATTTAAATGAGCAGCATGATTTATTATTTCATGAAAAAATTCCAAATTACCAAGTCCTGATGCTGACATGCACCCTCACACAAGAACACCTTCACCGTCCTAATTAACTAATCCAACTAAGTTCTTATAATTAAGTTCCTCATTTTTTTTCTTCTATTTACAATTATACAACAATTTAACCAAAAATGTAGATTTCATTTTCATCTGTAAGTAAGTCATAATTCCAAAACATTTTGAGCTTATTTATCATTGATTTTGCGACGAAAAGCGTAAGCTTTCTGTTTTTCGCACGACCGAGAAAATTTCTGCCGCAAGAGGCCCCATTTAATCCAGATAATCAGAGAACTTGGCGAACAATTTTAGGCGAAAATTAAATGCAAAAATTTTCATTCAACTTAGCAGCACTCAAATGTGTATTTTTCATAATTTTTTTAACTTTAAATCTCCGATCACCTTGGTCAACTTTGCTAGTTGACCTTTTCTTGCCTTGTTTTCGGTCCAATTATTTTCTTCAAAGCATTTTATCAAGCATTTTACTATAGAATGGAATTAATTAACTAATTTAATGACATTTCAAATCCATTTACCACTACTGTGAGGAAAAAATTCAAGTTTCGAATGATGTTTGTTGTTTTTTACGAATATCATCCATTTTAAAGTAATAAGCACAATATTAAGAAATAAATAAACAAAAAACTAAAGCCAAATGACTTTGAAGGGTCAACACAATGCAAAAATAATAAAAAAACGACACATGATAATTTTAACCATGAATTTATTCGAAATTATTTGAGTGTACGATGACTTTTGTGGCGTGTTATTTCTCTGTCTCTTCGTTTTTTGACACATTTCAAAAAGAAGATTAGTCAATATTTTGAAAAACCTACTGAGTTGTATTTAGAACGACATAGGAGTGATGTGAAAAAATTTTGGACTTCATATTTCAAATTCGGTTTGCGTTATTTTGGTTTTACTAAAAAATTTCAAAGTGTACAAACACTTTTGGGAGCTACTGCACATCGCAATAAACAATCTTAAATTGAAATTAAAACCATTCAAAAGTCAAAACTTCAACATCAGTCAGTACATCACAATATTGCCAATTAAAAATTCCATAAAACAGTCTAGATATTTAAGATAATATTTTCAGGAAACATCACAAAAAGTTTAAATCAAAAATTCTTCGAAGATAAATAAAGTGTTAGATTAAATACTAAGCTAACTGCGTATAATATTCAAGAGATTTCATGAAAACCTTATCAATTAACCGAATAAAACACTTATCTCACAGTGTTTCTTCTTTTCCTCTTCTTCAAAATTTAACGATGAACTTTCCCTTTTTTTTACTAAATAAAATGAAGTTATTCACGTTTTTAAAATAGTAATTTAGCTAGATATTTACACATAAAATAATATTATCTGTCAACAACGAACAAGGGAAAAAAATAACATTTACATTCCATCAAAACATCCCAACTCTTATCTTTTAATTCTTAGCGTTGCCATATCCAAGAAGCAATCAATAGCGCAGACGATAGTTAAATGGTCGCAAAAACAGCTAAAAATCACTCTACCACGCAGAAATTCGGATTTATATGAGTTTTTGGATTGGAGAAAAGAACAAGAAATAAATACACGTGTGCCTGGATTTTTATCTTATTTATTTATTTATTTTTTTTTTGTTTTGTTATTTATAGAAAATTATTGAAACAGTAACACCAAACCAATGCAGAATAACATTTAATTATTTTGTTAAACTTTCATTCGCAACTCCAGAACTCGAATACGCTACCATGCGGTGATTAACAATACTGAAGGAAAAGGTAAAGCATTCCATTCCACTTGTTTTCTTTGGGGTATATTACATATGCGTCAGATAGTTTGTGATTTAATTTCAGAAGAATAGAAAAGAAATCTTGCCACAACAACTATGAAAAATTAATGTCATTCACTAAACGTCAAAGCAAGTTATAAGTTACGGCATTTGTTTGTTTTATCTTTTTCATCCGCCATTAGACAGTGACTGCAGCGCCCCCTATAGTTTATTGGAATTGCGAATAGGTTCCGCTACCTTTCGTAGCTATGGATAATCTTTCAACTTGTGACAAATACATCCAATAAATTTTTTATTTTTCTTTTTTGCACCCGTTGTTAGTTCAGAGCAGAGTGTAGACCACGTATTACAGTTACAGTATGAATATTGCGTAATAAAATTGAATTTATGAATTTGGTCGGTAATCGAATGTTATATTACCTAACACTGCAGACAAACCACTGGACAATCCGTATTGCGTGTATTCTTAGAAGATAAAAAAAAATTGTGTTTCATAGCGTGATTTCAATCGAAGAAATCATTTTTATTCTAAAAAGACATTCTAGTGATTGCTCCTTGAACCCATGGTTGATAAAATTATGCTCTTGATAAAATTATGCAAATGCAATTGATTTCTCTACATTCATGTTTTTGTGAAAAGTAAAATACTTCCTTTAAAATTATTTCAAAACTGAGACGGATATAGATCTGGATATGCATCAGTGAAAGACAGATTTACAATAACAGCAAAGAGAACAATCTAGACTCGATAATCTCTCGAAAGTTCTACATAGAAAAGCTTTCAAAAAAGCTTCATCGTCAGGAATTTAACTAACAAAGTAGTGTAATAAAATGACTTACCAAGGTAACAATGTCATCGCTAGATAATGCGTAGCAATCAAAGTAGTTTACCTAGTAACCATTTATAATCTCAAATCAGGTTACGTTGAAAGGCTGGTCTTAAAAAAGCGGATTTCTATTCTACAGGAATCACGCGAGCATCCCGACTAAGCATGTAGACGCATTGGTAATTATTTGATGCTTGTGACAAACCTGAATAATTTAACATAATTGAATTGCAAAAATGAAACGCCCTGAATTGCTGATTTTTACAGGGATGATAAGAGTTTTCCCACAACCTTATGAAAGCGACTTTGAGACTCTTAAGTGTCGAATTCCACTTTTAAACGTGCTTTGAAGTTTATATGATGAAATGCTGAAACAAAATCAAGAAATTTTCAAAAGCTGTATCGCAGTTGGATATTTTTCGGATCCATTTATGGCGGATATACTACTATAACATTATATCACTCACTCTTTCAATCACATCTTTCAATTCACTCTTTTTAAAGAGAACAATTCACAATAAACTGTTCATTTGCAGCAAAGTAAAAAAAATAATCTTTTACAGAAAAACAGAGTGAAGGAACGTCGCTATGTTCAGGTAAAGAATGAATAAAAAAAAATTCGGAAAAATCCGAAAAAGAAAAAAAAAAATAAAATAAATCAACTATTCGTGAAATACACATACTCATGTTGTGGGAGAGAAAGCAGTCAACAATAATAGAACGAGCTGATGTGTGCATCCCATGACTTCCTTTTACTCCAATTTAATATCATTTCCCCATTGCTGGCAATTTTAATGTGATTCAATAGTTCACTCTCTAAATATCACCACCAGAGGCCAAATTGAAACAGATTATAAATAAAAAAAGAAAAATCGCCAAATTTATCGCCGTAGTTGGTGACAAACCTTGGCGACCAAAAGACTGGCGATATATCGCCAAGTGTCCGCCAAATTATAACACCACTCGAGTGAACATCAAAATTAACCCCTTCAAACCTGGTGTCCGGTATACCGGACAACCACTTTAAACAGCTGCTAATCATTTAATAATTGATTTAATTAGTTGATTTTTTTTTTGTAGTTGACTCTTTACATGCAGCTTATTATAATCTGTGAAATAATTTTTCATTTTGGGATTGACAACACTGACATATAAGGACTGAGAGATAGAGAGTGGCTCATTTTTCCAACCATGGATTTTCATCTGAAAAGGGAGGTTTTTTTTTCCTGATTTTTTAAAAAATATATAATTTTTAATTAATCATTTCAAACGCTTATATTATGTTTTATAATTGTTTGTAGAACATTTTATATTGAAGTTTGTTTGGTATTTTATCGTTTTTGTATATGAAATATTGATTTCAAAAATATAAGTTCGGAATATTGGGCGTGCCATAACTCTTAACTTTTCTCCTACAAACTCAAAATTTTGTCTATACCCTTTACCATAGTACACTGTGTGCCAAATATCAACATTTTTGGTCAAATATTTCATAATTCCGACTGAAGGGGTTAACAATGATTTCCCCCCAAGAAGGGGCAAAAACGCCTTTAGGAACACCCGAATGCAACGAAAAGAGGAGGTGCACTACTAGACTCCACTAGGAGTCTACGTACCAAATTTCAACTTTCTAAGACCTACCGTTCTTAAGTTATGCGACATACATACGTACAATCAGATTTCAAGAGAAAATTCGTTGTAATTAACTCGGGAATCGTCAAAATGGATATTTCGCGTGTCTATACGTTCTTAGGTACTTATCCACGTGTGGTCGAGTCGAAAAAAAAACTCAATATTCATTCGGGGGGTGAGTAAAATGGAAATTAAGGTCTATTCTTGAGTGAAACTTTTTTCACGAATACAATACTTCCTTTTCTGTAAAAGGAAGTAAAAGGAGCAAACAAAGGTGGAAAAAATTGATTCAATTGAAAAAGTAGTAACATCTCTTGCAACATATGAGAAGAAAAGCTTTTTAATTTCTTGGTTAATAAAATAGTCTTTTTTTTTTTCAAAAAAAGTGTTTGATGCTAGTTCACATTCACTGTGTATTTTTACTTCATTTTACATAGTAAGGGAAGTATTCGCGAAAAGAATTTCATTCACAAATCAACCTTAGTTTCCATTTTGCTCACCCCCGAAAGAATGTGGAGTCATTTTTTTTTTTCGATCCGAAGACGTGTGTATATATACCTAAGAACGTATGGACGCCTGAAATATCCATTTTGACGATCCCCGAGTTAATTACAACGAGTTTGCCGTATGTTTGTATGTATGTACGTATGTATCTCGCATAACTCAAAAGCGGTATGGCGTAGAAAGTTCAAATTTGGCGAGTAGACTCCTAGTGGGGTCTAGTTGTGCACCTCCCCTTTTGGTTGCATTCGGGTGTTCCAAAAGGGGTCTTTTACATTTGGGGGGGGGGAATCATTGTTAATTTCGGTGCAAACTTCGGTGTTATAATTTGGTGGACACTTGGCGATATATCGCCAGGATTTTGGTCGCCAAGTTTTGTCGTCAACCTGGCGAAAAAATTAGCGATTTTTTTTTTTTAAATCTGATTTCGATTCGGCCACTATATGCGATATTTAGAGAGGAAACCATTGAATCACGTTAAAATTGACAATAATGGAGAAATAAAATCTGCGTAAAACGTTTATTTGGTGCGGTTCGCAACAAACTAGGGGGTGAAAATATTTAGTGTTTCCGTGCTTCCACCAAGTCTTTATTATCATTAAATTGGCGTAAAAGGAAGTCATATGATGCACACATCAGCTCGTTCATTGTATATTTAAAGCAAAATAACGGCAATAACGAAATTTTCGTTGTATCCCTTCAACTTCGTTATAAACGGGAAGACTGTTCTTAGTCAGGGCTTAGTTTCAATAGAACGTCAAGGGAACAACTCACTTCCTTTACTTTTCAATTTTAAGTGAATTTTCACATGATAAACGCTGTTTAAGTGTGAAAATAAAATCTGAAGGCTGATGGGTTCTTGCATTTTTTTGTCTGAAAAAAAGCGCTGTTGAAACATGCAAGTAGTTTTAAGCGATTTATGTATAGAAAGCATTTCGAATGTTCACTTTATAAATTAAAATATTTTCCTTCCTAAGTAATATAAATATGGGGATTTTATATTTAAATGTTCATTCAGTGCATTAGCAATGTTATATACCTTGTACTTACTTCAAAATTGTACAGCAATCTTGGAATCCCACATTTATGACATTTTTTGTAACCTTATATTTTTAATGTAATCTATTTACAAGCATTTGCGATTCGCGAGCTTTCACGGGAAATAATTAATTTCAGAGGAATAAATAATGGTTCCACCTACATCTAAATTCTGAATGTAACAGTTGTTTGTCTTTATATAGAGATATTCTAAACACTGCAGTGTTGTAAGATTATCTTAAGAGAAGTGCCCTACAATACTTAAGAAAGCACCTCTGTCAAAAATATACTTTAGGAAATGTATACACATCAAGAAGCATTTAAATGAATCGTGAAAAGGATCTGAAGTCTTTATTATCCCCCCCCCCCTTCCTCTTCACACACTCAGGGTTATGTCGAGGACATTTCTCTCGTTTTTCTTTTAATTTAAATTATTGGCATTTTTATTGGCTTCGTACATTAGCGAGGTCAAACATTTCTACTGGTGGGGATGTTAGTTGCACATAACTTATATGTATGTGCATTAACATTTTAAAACGATTCTCACAACGACTTAAAACCGACTGTTCTAGGGTGGTGTTTACCTCCCCTCATCCGCTGCACTAAGTTTTTACGGAATATTTTTTGTGCTTCTTACGTTTCCAGCACCTTCCGATGCGTTTTTTACGACCTTTTCGGAATTGAATTTTTAGAATTTTCCAGTTCGTATAAATGTTACATGATTTTGGGTCAGAAACGCAAAAACCTCCCGTACTCGCCTGGTTAACTGCTTGTCACCCGGGGGTGCCCCCCCCCCAAGTTCATTGGTGCAAATAAATCCCCCCCCCCATTTTTTCTCAGTCCTTTTTTATATTTTAGCTCTCTTTTTCTATTTTGTTTATTTTTTTAAATAATTTTTGTTTATTTATTTATTTATTTCAATTTTTTTAATTACTTTCTATTTATTTATTTATTTACTTTTAATTACTATTATTATTATTTTGTATCATTAGAAAAGTTCTGTTCTACGCCAATAACGTACACATCAAAAAAAAATAAATAAATAAA
Organism: Uloborus diversus; assembly: GCF_026930045.1. Lineage (NCBI taxonomy): Eukaryota > Metazoa > Arthropoda > Arachnida > Araneae > Uloboridae > Uloborus > Uloborus diversus. Next base: position 47,197,951 of record NC_072737.1, read on the forward strand.
ATTTAAACAGAAAAAAAAATGAACTAAACAATATTCATTTAAAATAAATCAATAAAAAATTAAATAAATAAATTTAAAAAAAAAATCTCCCCAGAAATTTTGATGGCGTCCAACATGCGCCGTAATCTCCTCCCCCCTCCTCCTGTATGCACCCCTGCCTGTCACCAACACCATCGGACCGCCTTCGTCTGTGATCAGAATTTGGATTCTACTATCATCAACTTCCGATCGCGTCGACCTGTCTCCTCAGCATAAGAATCGAATACCTTTAATTGATATTCCACGGGGATCATTTGTCTCTACGCATTTAGTTCGATCCGGTGGTGATCCGATCAGTCACTTCGTCGTTGAAAGATGAAGCTCTCCGACAACAGACCGCGGGTGTGGACGGACGAGATCCAGAAGCTGCGGTGAGGACGTCATCACCCTTTCTTCTATCCGAACGAGTCTCGTGTCCTCGATAACCCTATCGGCATTTAAAACACGAACAATCCGATCCGACTATTCCGAGGCCCTCATCCGGGCACTCACTTCGAGTGAATTAGTTCACTTCTGAACAGTGGCGCACACAGGAATATTTCAAACAGGGGGAGGGGGGTCCAGGACTGAAGGTCCACTATCCTCATATCATAGTCCAACAGGCCGCCAAACATATTCTTTTGACAGTAAGTTACCGCCCGCTATGCCAGGGCTAGAGCCAGAACTAAATAAGGTGAGTTCGGGTAAGTGCGTATCCTAATTTCCAAGGATCAGTTTCTGAAGGATGGTGCTCTGTTAAAAAATCTTGTACGTTTACCAAGTTTTTAAGGTTCATTTTCAGGTCCTTTCTTAAGGTTTTCAAGCATACATTATGGCGATTAAACCACAAGCAGAAGATTTAAGATCTCTTTTAAGGCATTTCTTCTAAGGGTCGCACTTTCCCCACGTGGCGGGGCAAGTGCGACCCTTGACCATTTTCATCACTCCTTTATGTTTACATTGAATTGAGCTTGAATGTTGCACTGTGTTAATGAATTTTAAAGTATATTTTCCGCTAGAAACCTATATGTATAGTTTTTGCAAATAATAGGGAAGTTTTCGATTTTTCAATTTTATTTTTATATGACACTAGCTTAATACCCGGCGTTGCCCGGGTGCTTCTCAATGCAACATATCTTTCAGATAATTAAATGGAGGAATTCTATATAAATGACAGTAAAATCCTGCATTCACACCACGCTAGAGTCAAATTTTCAAGACTGTAAATAGCACAGAAAGTTGAGCATTTACAGAAAAAATAGCATCAAGTAAAAACGAAAAAGCATGAGGGGTTATGTCAACAATGTTCTTTGGTTCTGTCGTGTCCACTGGCACGTTGTCTGCGGTTGAAACAGATGGGCGGTACATCCATTGCCTTAATGCAGAGACAAATGATTGTCTTGCATATCTTGTGGGACAACCTTTTACGTGGTGCTTCGAATACGAAAACCGTTGTTCTGTGTTTGAAGGTTTTGTATACCTCAAGACATTAAAGCATGTTGTAGTACTCTTCACATACATTTTATTCTGGAAAAAAAAATCATGGAATGTCTTCCTAGAAAGAGTCGTGAGTAAAATTCAATGGCTTTTATCAGTTATAAATATATGCAAAATATGACACCGTTACAATATTTTCAGATATAAAAGTTAACGTTCCGTTTCACGGATTTTCTGGCGGTATTTTTACTTTCACGGTTTCACGTGTTAGGTAGATTCATTTTATAAGTTTTTGTAAGTGTTCAGGTATGCAAGCACATTCCGTAGAAAACTGTCACTTAGTATAAATAATTTCACAAAATGTGTCTGTTTGCCTTTTCCGTGTAGATTTAGTAGCATGCCATGTAGTAAAATTTTATAAGTGTAAGTTGCATAAAAAGACGTACGTCAACTACATTTTATTTTCTTATACTTATGTCAAATTTCTATTTTCGTAGGCGAAAATGACAGTTAGACATTAATATTGGTGTCTTGCAACGATTCAAAATTTGTCTTGATTAAAATTTTATTTCCAATTTTTAAAACCTCACACTTTTGCCGTAAATGTTGTACATGATAACTCAATCTGATGCAGGTAGTAAGAGCACTTATTTAAGTTTGCTGCTCTAAAGTATTCCTTTGAGAATATCGAAAATTTAATTTACATAGGCACAGTCGTAATGAGGGGTAGGAATGGTTCCACTGAATAATCGTTGCTATAGATATAGTTATAGTTATTATTTTAAGTTACATTAAGCATTAAAAATGGAGTACGTGAACACGAACTTATGGAACGAACTATATAAAACCCGTCAATTGAACTGCCTTATAAAGAAATAGGCGTACACATTTTGGTCACTATCTGCGTATTTTTTAAAAAATTATTTGTAGGTCATGAAATTAAAAGAAAGAAAAAAACCGTCTTGTTTCTACTTACAACTGTATATTAGACAATTTTTTGTTTATGTTTTACAAAAGCTTGTTGCACATTCTGTTCCCCATATCCGCAGCTTCAAAACGAAGGAAATGTATTTCCACATTTAGAAACGTAATTCAAACACTAAAAAGTTAAACAATTCAAAAATTTTTAATTTGTAAATTTAACTCAAATCTTGCTCCTAAATACAATTCTTAGTCCCCGTTCCAGCAGCAAAATGAAATACATTTTTGAGTGAACCCAACCTTAAGCATGCAACATAAAGCTATCTATATGGGAAATAGGTAATTTTCACATGCATTTAAAGTACTTGATTGCCTGCCCTTCTGACTTATTGATCGTGATACAGAACTTAAGTCTTACTGGAGATCTTAATTTCTTGAAGTTTAAAGAATGATGTATTGCGATTAGTGGTTATACATGAGATACAAATTGTTTCACCTTATCCCTCCACTGTGAACAGAGTTGCTTCTATAACACTGATGCGTATCCATTTTTATCTTACACCATTTTTTCAATGACGGTTGACTTACTTAGTAGTAGTTACAAACACTAATATTTTTCGATTGTTTACAATAAAAGTTATCGAACTGAGAGTCTTGGAATTGGAAATGGAGCTTTGCTCAACTAATTTCACGATGAAGACTTAAAAGAAAAATCTTTATAATGTGGTGTAATATTTCATCATGCCCATTTCAGGAGCAATCTCTTAGTGTCAAAAGTTGCATCATACCCGCTAACTGGTTTAAAATTATTGCTAGTCAGCGGAGATGCTCCATCAGGTGTACTATTGCTTCGAGCGTTAAAGTAACATAAAATTTTAAACGATTAAGAAATTTGTTTACATAAAAATGGAGACAGTTTATGCATTTTAAAAGTTTAAATTAATATTTCTTTGCATTTTTTCAAACTTTAAACTTTTACTCTTCCAAAACTTTCAATTCCGCCGTATTACATTTCCGTGTGGTTTCGGGTCTAAAGGTGCACAGTCTTTTATTCCACCACACATTAGCAATCCTAGTATGGTAGTTTATGTACATGTAATAAACCCCGTGACTATCCCCCTCCCCCTTGAAAGATAAATTCAATCTCTACTACTATGCACAAAAATGATTATTTTGCAATCCATTAGCCCTATTAGTACTTTTACCCCTTTTTCTTTGATAACCTGGAGCGATTTCGGTGAAACTTAGGTGAACCGAATTAGGTAAATCATGGAATAGTATAAATAACATTTACATATTGATTTGTTTAAGGATAATACAATATTAAATTAAATTTCCTTTGAAAGGATGTCGTTTTAATATGAGTTTAGTATTCTAACGCTAAAACTGTTGAAGATTGTACTTCGATAATTGAATGCATTTTTAAACCTATCTCATTTTGGTATTTTCTGTGCTGGTTATGCAGAAAATACAGATCAAAATTTCGTTTATTGTTACGGTATTATCACTTGAAAACTTATTAGCAAAATGCGCAAGCAAATTGATGAAGAACCGACGGTGTTTCAATGCATCCCTATGTCTTTTCCGGGTGCAATTTAAGAACTACTGAAAAACAGCATTTCTTTTTCGTTCGGATTTCTTTCCAAACATGCTTTACGCTTGTCGCTAATCGACATTAACGGCCATGGTTGAGGATACTTTTTGTGTTGATTGCATTTAAAATATCTCCTGGTGGTTATATGTTGCTAACCATTTTCATTTGCTTTGAACCAAGGTTCACAAATTTAACGATTACAGTTAAACTTTGAAGAAACTTCATCTAGGGCAGTTTTTTACGGGCTTTTCATGTAGACGTTATTCATAACTATACAAAAAATTTGATCGTGCAGAAAAGAGCAATTTTATGACTCAAAATATGAAATTAGACCTCTTTGGGTGTTTTTAAAAAATTCCGAAAACCCGCCTATATGAATTCCTGAGCAACAATTTACCTTTGTGCCAAATTTGGAAGAAATCCGACGAAAACTGTGGATTTGTATAAGGAACATACACACCCACCCACACACCCACAAACATCCATCCATATATATATATATATATATATATATATATATATATATATATATATATATATATATATATATATATATATATTTTTTTTTTTTTTTTTTTTTTTTTTGAGATTTTTGAATAAAAATTTGAGTTTATTTTTCCAATATCCCATTTTCTTAGACGTTACAACAAAACACTCTATTTTTGTTTTCGGTCTCTTTCCTCGGAAGTGGCTCTTTTTTTTTATTCGCAGGCAGGCGCAGAATCATCGAAAGTTATGAGTGTAATATATATTTTTCTTGCATCCTATGCCTATACTTTTTTTTTTATATTGTTCCTTCCTTAAAACTAAACTTAAATAAAACATTATGTAGTTTGTTTGCTTGTTTTATCTAAATTTAAAAATGATATCGTGAATTGATTTTTTTTTTTGTATGCAATGCTTTAAGAAAGTCCCTAACACCAACAAGAAACACCAAATGTTCCTAAAAAGTCAACATTTATTTCCATTGAAGTTTAAACCGTGTCGATAAGTTTTAAGATATTGTTCGATTATCTTATTTAAACTTTTGCTTAACAATTTAAAAAAATGACTTTATTCATTGGGTTTTTTAATTGTTTCTGCTGAAATGATACTGATTTAAAGTTAAAAAACGGTAATCTTTTCAGGATCCTTCTAAATTCGGAATATATATAATATCATTTTTAAACACAAATATTTAGAGACATACATGGAATATATAAATGCAACCACTTTTCAATTTCGCGAACGTAAATAAGTTTAGTGTACATATTTCATAACTTTTTTTATGTATATTGCATTCACTTTTTTCAATGTAATTTTTGAAACTAGATATTTTTAGCATGCGGTAAATAGAAATATCGCACTTTTTCATAAAACAACTATTAATCTGCAGTTGTCTAGGTGAAAATATTTTTTATCGCATGGTACAAAGGAATTTCAGAGAACTTTGAAAGATAAAATTCAGAAATAAATTCAAGACTGATTTTTAAAAGTAGTGTTCTTGCAATTGTTTAGAAATATTTGATGACAAGATAAGATTTGGCGTTGTGGGACAATGTTCAAAAATTCGTTTTAGCATTTACAAAACTGCAGTTGCTCTTCCCTCGAGTACCTCTATTTACACCAAATTGAAGAGATATTTACACGTAGCTAAGATCTACAATTCTACCTGTAACTGAAGCTTTTTTTTTTCCAGCTCCAAGCAAAGAAAAATCTGGTGAATGCTCTTTTTCGTGAGAGATTGTTGTGCAAGATTTTAGAAATATAAATACACCCTTAGGCACAATTTCCTTATCTGGTGTTCTGTTTTTCTGACTTTTACTCGTATTCTAAGCTTATAACTAAGGCAAATTTTGTTTTAAAGTAATTTTGAAAAGTACTTAATACTTATAGAATTTCCAAATATACAATCTGTATTTCAACTGCTCTAAAACACTGAGAAAGGTTGTGATTGTGATGGGTGCACAACGTTACACAACTTCGAGAGTAAATCCCGCCCTATTTAAGAAAACATTAGTTGTAGGAGGAAAATTTCACGACAGCTTGTGTTAAGTTTTACCTTAACATCAAAACTACTTTAAACTGAGGTAGAACTCACAGTGCAGTCGTAAAGATCAGCACCGACGCAGATCTCATAAACTGTCATAGACAACACTAACATGGGCCTAAGCAGCAAAGCGGTGAAACGCTTTGCCTTTGCAAACTGTATGTGAGCAGTAAGACAAGAGTTTCTGGATTCGATTCCACCCAGATGCACACGGTGTTGTTTCCCCAAAAATGTTATTACCTGTTTTATACCTCAGCTTTGGATTATTTAATTCATTTAATAATTAATTTGAAGCATAAGTAAACTTACACACAGAACTGAGTAACCCGAAAATGGGTAAGTATATAAACATGGCGGTTACAAAATAACTTTAAATGTTCAAAGTAGTAGTCGAAACCCTGATTAGTTTCATGGGTGTGTAAAACAGATCATGGGCTTCTGATTTCTGCATTTAAAAAAAAAAAAGCATGTTGAAAGTAGCAGGGCTGCGGAGTCGGAAGAAGAATTGCCGACTCCGACTCCGGCTTTTTTATTATTTATACTTTTTTTCTCAAACCTCCCGTCCTCGTGGGAAGGCGGGAAACCCCTAAACAGGGATTGAAATATTAATTCCTTTTTATGAAATTTTCGCGTTGTATTTTATTGCAAACCTAAGGTATATACAACGTTAGAAATTCAATTTGAAATTCAAATTATCCAAAATTGCGATTTCTAAAATGAGATTGCTTAAAAATCCCCCCCCCCCCCCAAGAAATTGAATAGGATTAATTTGCTTCATTTTAATGTTTAAGTAACAGATGTTGATCAAATCCTGTGCTTTCAATTTTTGAAAGCTGTAACTTGGGGATTTTTTTTTTGTTTTGGTTTCGTCAAAAAACTTTTCCTTACAGGGGACGGTCCCCCCTCCCCTCCCGGGTGACATCCATTTGGTGGGTACAACCTCAACTTAATCTCAGAGTTTATAAAAATTGAAATACTTTAATTCCAAAAAATTTCCCCAATAATGTCGCTTTAAATCTTAAATTTCATCTTAAAAATTTCAACGAAAATATTGCACTATATTGCCGGGAGAGGTCGAGTACATGTACATCTGGAGCAAATTTCACCCAAAATGCGGCGGTATACAGCTTTGTACGAATAGCTTTTACTATAGCTACATTTCTTGGCTCAATTTTTAATTTTAGTTTTATTGGCAGATTTAGAATGAAACTTAAGAAGATTTTAGAATTAACTGCAGTTATTGAGTGTTGCACTCAAGAAATCATGTACTGATTTTATTTTGAACTTTTTAGTGATAACCAATTTTCTTAGATAAAGTCTTGAAATAAAAAAAAAACATTTATATTTTATCGGATCTTTTGGATTTGCGCTTTTGGGCCAAGCCAACACTTATTTGAATTTTCCAAGCACCCTCAGAATATTTCCGACTTGCTCAAGCGATCCATACATTCCTTTTATTATTTTATAACTGATGAGATCAAGGTAAAAAATATTCTTTTGTTTTATTTGAAAGTGATTACTTAGGAAATGGTAGTCAACAAAACTGTTTGCTGACAGTTGTTATCACTTAAATAAAGTTCAGAAATAAGCAAAGTATGAGAAGGCGTAGGTAACTGTTACAGAAAGCTCGATAAACAATCAAGCCAGCTGGTTGCCACAATGACAAGCATTTTCTTATTAGTAGCATGCAATCAAATTAATAGATGTTAAGTTTTTTAAAAAAAGCAAGGAGAGTCTGAAAATTAAAGAAATATATAAACCCGGAGTCGGCATGTTTTTAAACGACTCCGACTCCTTTACCCCAAATAAATCCGACTCCGACTCCACAGCCCTGGAAAGTAGCTACCAGGTGGGATTTTCGAACGGCAAAAGTGTAGCCTGTGAATATTGAAGAAATGCCTCAAAATGCAGCCACGTCATTTTTTTTTTTTTTTTTTTTTTGCAACAAATGTTTGTTAATTACAAATGAGGTTCAACAAAACCGCTATTAAATTACAATATCCAAGAGAAGAAGAAAAATACCTAAAGTGGCCACGAAGTCATTTCGGCGAGACAGCAAGAATTTCCTTTTGGACCATTTTCACCACGTATGGACGTATGGTGCCCCCCCCCCCCCACGTTGGGCTATAGGTACAGAGCGACAATAGTAGGAGAAATCAATTAATCAGAAGCGGGGAAAATTATGTGCATTGTATGCAGCTTGGAGCAAGAATTAGTAAATGGAGGGAGCAAGTCCAATCATTGGCTTAGAAAAAACTGACCCAAAGACCTCAAGTCACGCGACTCAACAACGACGAATAGTTGGCGCGTTTTGCGTGAAACAAGCGATAGAAAACTTATTTCTTTAAACGCTTTACTTTAAAATCTCTCACTTGACTTGGGGTTCTGGCTTCACGAATCAAGTTTTCACTCCTTCCATTTTATCTCTTCACAATGGTATGCAGTTCTTCTCGTCATATTAAACCTCATTTTTAAGTATAAGGAATCGTGAATAAAATGCCGCATATTTTGCCAGATAGTAATTTATCCTTCAATAAACACACTAATACACTTTTTCGACGCTATAATTTACCCTATTGGCGATTTTTGGTACCATTTTTCAGAAATTGAAATTTCATGTTCTACTTTGCCCACCTATTAAATTTTGTGGGGTCTTCGTGGCTCTGTGGTAGAAGCTTCGTCTTTTTCCGAAATTCGATTCTCACCGACACCTGGGTGTCATTTCCTTCTCTTGTCTCTCCTCTATGTAGGTGAAGCTATTTAGCTTCTAAATAAATCCATTAATTAATTAAATTTGCAGTTTTTCGTCCAATACTTCACTCACTAGGATACTCTGACTACCTCAACTTTTAAAGAATAAGAAAGGAAGATTTGTTGTTTGGTGGGAAAACCACAATTTGCCGATTTGTTCCATTTGTTTGGCATTTGTAACCAAAAATTACAAATTTAAATTGTATTAACGTTTTAAATCTTGATGTATCTCACGACGACCCTATTTCTCTCTTGAAACATCCCGAGAAACGTTGAATCAGTTTTTAATAGAATTGGAAGCTTCGTAGCATACTCCGAGAAAAATATAAATTTGATCATGCGCGAATTCGATTTCACAAAGTGCAGGTAAACTGTAAGCTGCAGGGCAATTCAAAAAAAAAAAAAAAAAACCCGCATTCTCAGAAGTTTAAATTTTCAGACTGTTATTCGATATCCTAGAACACCTAGGATATGGTAAAATACTTGCAAAAAAAAGTTGTTTTTTGAGCTATTGCTTGTTTTCACTTTGAAGATAAAAATAAGCAAAAAAATTTAAACTGTGTAACGTTTTCGGCTTATTCGCGCAAAAGTATTTTCTAAGAAGGAAACTGGAAACTGAAAAGGCCAAATAACTAGATTATTAAACAAATAAAACATTAAGCATTTTCAAAATAGGTATTTTTTTTTAAACTAAATTCATTTTACTCTAATTATGAATGAAGAAATGGGTAGGTTAAAAATAATCCAAAACTAATGGAAATGTCTTTTTTTTTGAACAGAGGTAATTGATTTTTGTAAGTTTTTTCCACCAAATAGTAGTTTTCTAACTTATTTTGTTGAGATTTTGGTATTAAAACACTTTTTACCTTCCAACAACATTAGTGTGATTGTTTTAGGAAAACAAAAATAGGCTAAAAAAAGAATCAAAGTTAATGAAAGTGCTCTAAAAAAATGCTTCAGAAGCCCACGGACAATCAACAATAACAACACGGTGATCAACAATTTGAGGTATTAATGCTCTCTTAAGGTAGGTTGAAGTTCTTTTTGTATTGAAAACTTTTTAAGTTCCTAAACATCATAAGTAAGCACATCCCTGGCTATAAGGCAGTAACTTAATGAGAAAAAATCATAAGTTAGATTTATTTTTAAGGAAATGTAAATTTGGTATTTAGTTTTACATGCAAAGTTTCATTTTGCGACAATAATTTGTCTGCCAACGTTTCTTTCTTTGTGAATTTTTGTTTCCTCTTTTTTTCGCAATGTAGGTAATTAAATTTTTAAAAAAATCCTGTCAGTGTCTCTAGAAAAACAAAGAAAAAATTAAGTTAGGACATAGTTTAAGTTAGGTTTAAATGTTGGACACATAGATTTTAATTATATTACATAACCCTTTGTCCTTCAAATTATTCATTTCATTGCTATCCTCAATTAAATTTGATTGCGTCTTTATTCTCTTAATACGCCACTAATTTATTTATGTAGAAGAAATTGTTACACATCCTTTTCAGTCATCACTTCACTAATCTTACTTTACACCAGCAATCTATGCTATAGATAAAACTGTTATAGGATGAAAAACATAACATTTCCAGATGCATGAAAGTTATGCATGAAGTTTAGTGGATGCATGAAGCTAAGTAAATAATTGAAGTTCAGTAGATTCATGAAGTTTAGCAGATGCGTGAAGCTCAAAAATATAAATGGTGGAAATACATGTAGATTACTTCAAAAATGAGAAAGCAGTGCATCTCCCTTGCCCCCTGTGGGCTGCTGCGCCGTGGAGTTCAGTTAATAAGTGGGTTATTGCGTGGCCTATTCATGCATGTTTTGACTGCTAATAGTTTAATTGTCTCATCAATGCCCTGATGGAAACTTTTGTCACTAATAGTTTTAAAAATCGATATTTGTTTGTCATTAAAAATGAGAATCTTTGTGTTAAATGTTGGTGCACTTGGCAATTTTTATTCTCGACAGAAGAGCTATTATGAAAATACGAAACTTCCGTTACCGAAGGAATCTTTTGGTGTCTTTTGAAAACATCCCAGCGGGACGGTTGAATGGAGTATTTCGTCAAATATACTAATTTATGGTACAACTTCTAGGTACATTTTGCTTAATGAATAATTTGTTTAATAAAGTGAATTTCCAAATGGTCTAAAACAGGAAAACTGGAGCATTGAATTTCTAATGGGCGAATCGGATGCCTTGTTTGAGCTTATCTGAGAAAAAAAGAATCAGACCACAGATTGTTGCTATTAAAGTTAAGTGTATAACAAAAGGTGTAACAACTTTTACGTTTGCAAAGAAGTATCAATAAAGTTCAATGTAAATAGCCGTTTTATTGAGAAAATATTTGGGAAAACTAAATCATTTGTTGAATAAGTAAGGGGATGAACAAATATTTGTTTTACTATTCAAAGCATTTCGAACACTGCTTGTTTAACTCATACATTTTTTGCTAAGGAGTAAATGTCGGAGGAGACGAACTTTTTACGATACTCAGCGTAATATTATTCAATCTTCTTGATGGACATTGTAGCACTAATTGTTACAGAATTGTCATTTTTAAATCTATGACAAAGGTTAGATTAGCAATTTGAGAGTAATAAGAAAAACAATTAAAAGATTTATTTAAAAAAATAATATCATCACTGACATCTTTTATGTACAAAGAAAAGCAAAGTAAAGTGAAAATTCACCCATGAAAACATGTTATATAATGATTACTACATAAAGATTACTGATAACCGGACTTAAAGTGTAACACATAGCTACACCTTCAGGTTGTCTGACAAAATTGCCGCTCAATAAAACGGTGTTTTGCTCGATGACAGGTTGGCAATATTATCATTTTTAAAACTTTTATTATGATAGTAAGATAGTGACCTTTTGCTTCAAAACAGTTTCAGGCTGACTTTCTATCAATTTTCAACTTGAGGAAAATGATTTGGTTTCTGCAAAAGGAAAACATTGACAGACTCAGGGGAGTTTTCCAGATTAATGCAATTGCATAAATTGCCATCGACAAATGTTACTAAAAAGTACGATATGAAAATCGTGATTTAGAAATTGAATGTATTTTATTTTCCAAATTTTGAAAATAAGTCTTTAACGTTTCAGAAACAAATATGCCTCATCCAGCGTTATGGAATAAACCATAATGCCTTTTAGAAATGTATTCTCTTTCATATGTGCTATTGATTTCTGTAAAGGAATTGTATAAACCCAAATGTCCACGTTATCTGTGTAATGAAGCTATAATGAGGCAATTTCCCAAATGTATAACGTCTGAGAAAAGACAGCGTATTTCGTAACTTTTTGAATGCGAGAAATATATGTCAGCCTGCGTTGCTCGCTATATATAATTGGCATTTCACAATTCGCATTCATACAAATTTTCTATTTTATGTTGCAACGCTTTAAGGTAATTTATCTTTGCACATCAAGTTTAATTAATTAGTGTAAATCAAAATGTAACCATCCATATTGAGATTTTACTAGTTGGTTATAGTTATGATATGGATTGTTTTTGTTAAATGAAATAGTTGATTCGAGAGATCACAATTTGATTCTTTAAATAAAAACACGTACAATATTTTTATTTCACTTTATTTATTTTTTATATAGCTTATACTGTAACTTAAAAAAAAAAAAAAAAAACTCAGTGTAGCAGAAGGTGCCTGATCTTTAGCGTGACTATTAGGGATGGTAAATGTACTATGAGCATCCTACTGAAAATAATCCTTACTTTTATTTCGTAAAGTAATCTCTCTGTTTGAATTCAGAAGGATTCAGTTGTTTCTAATTTCATTCACACTAAACGCCTTTCATTATAGGGAAACTGGAATTAGAAAAGAAATAATTTCTACTCTTTTTTTTTCTTTTTTTTTGAGTAACCGTTAGTCCTTATTTTATTTGACTCATGCGTATTTAAGATTAACTGTACAGAAAGAAGCAATTTTATTTTTTATAAAAAAATGATTTTTATATCTAAACTTGCATTAAAGGATCCGTTAATGTGATGTGACAAAATGAGAGAGAGTAAAATTCTCTTTTATTTTTCGTACAGAAAGACACTACTTATACGATTATTTTTTGCTTTTGTTATTTTAGCTAAAAGAAAGCAAAACGACTCCCAAAACATCGAGACATTGTAAACGTTCCAACTCTAATTGCTGACAAATATTCGATTGCCTACTTCCCAATCTATTTCAAACTCCTAAAATGTCTATTTTAATCTTTGAAGTGCACTAGTTTCGTACATGCATGATCAAGTGTGTGATTTATAACTTTTTTGCATATTTCGAAATTCGTAGTGTGGGAAAAGTTCTATATTGGTATCAAATGATTATAAAAAAAATGCTTTGAAAGCAAATAATATTTAAGGCCCTTAAAGTTTTTCCAAATATGTGAAACACAGCATTTATTTTATTTTATTATTATTTCTTTGTGTGTGTGTGTGGCATTTTTCAAATCACCTGTTGCAAAAATAGTTGCAGAGTACGATTCTTTGTTCATTTAAAATGTAATAAGATATTGTATGACATTTAAAATTTCCACTGAGACGCAGTAAGTTGTATTATTTGCACAATTTCGATTATTTAACACTATCACTATGAAGAAGATTATTTAAATAAATAAATAAATAAATATATATATATATATATATATATATATATATATATATATATATATATATATATATATATATATATATATATATATATATATATATATATATTTAAATAACGACATCTTAAGGTGTGTTTTCTATAACAATACTACAGAATGGTTCTTCTACATTAAAATAACCTTCCCTGTTCCAATATATAGACAAAGCACACCATTTGTCGTTATAAGCGACTTGTAAAGTTCGTTAATTAGTTAATGGTTGTTTTAGTAAGTTAGTGGACAACGTTTCTAAACAATACACAAAATTATTCACTTAGCTGAAAGAAATGAAGGGCTCGGGGCAAGAATGCAATATGCCACATGAGGTGAATTTTTCAGTAAGCCGAATTCCAACCTTAAAAAAATAATTGTATTTTCAAACATATTATACACTAATGGCCATTAAAACTACTGCACCAGGAAGAAATGCAGATACCAAATTGATATTTATTGGACACATACATTATGTTAGAAATAACAAATGATTAAATTTTCAAGAAGTTTACGTGAATATATCCCGTGAAAATAGTACCCAGAACTACCACCTCTGGCAGCAGAGACAGCCTTGGCAATGAGTCATACAGAGATTGAATGGCATGTACAGATACAGACACATATGCAGCTTCAACACGATGCCACAGTTTATCGACCGTAGTGACTGGTGTTTGCTGACGAGCCTGTTGTTCAGCAACCATTGAACAGACGCTTTCTATTGAGGAGAGATCTGGAAAACGTGCTGGCCTGGGCATCAGTCGAACATTTTCTGTATCAAGGAAAGTCTGCACAATACCGGTCACATGCGATCGTGCATCATCATGCTGAAACGTAGAGTTTCACAGGGCTCGACTAAAGGGTAGTGCCACGGACCGTAACACATCAGAAATGTAACAACGACTGTTCATAGTGCCGTCAATGCGAACAAGAGGTACCGAGATGTGTATCCAATGGCACCCACACATTTTTTTCAAATTGCATTTGTACGTGGCTTTACGGACAATTTCCTTATTTAAACACATTGTTGTTGTCGCTGCGGGCGCCTGCGTTGCCTGAATGCGCTGAAAAGCTAATTATTTGCATATCACATCATCTTCTTCCTGTTATTTAAATTTCATGTCTGTCCATGTCGCTTTCTTCGGGTAGCAATTTTAATAACCAGTAGTGTATTTTGTAATACTAAAACCAAATGTTTTTCTCCAAATGACATACTCCATTGTCATGTTTCTTTCAATTTTAGTTATGAGAAACAAAAAAAAAGTCACTCCTTGAGGCTTGTCATATTTCTGCCCCGAGCTTTTCAAATATATTTGGTCTGTACTAAGTGAATCTACACTTAATGTGGCCAGATTAAGAGCGATTTTTCTAAAATTCACAACGAATAGTTGTTCACGTGAGTGAAGAAGTTTCTCTATAGGACTGGAATCAGTAAAACGGGATGTTTCCTACTAGATGCCATAAAAAATTGGCGTAGTAAGATCATTGGCACGCAACTGAAATATCAGACGAAATTCTAGATATTCTGAGTGTGATCCTGTGCTTCCTAAACTCAAATATTTGTGAATTACATTACTTTTAAACTTATGAAGACGTTAGATTTTTTTTTTTTTGGAACATGATCTCAAGAAAGACTTTCGGATCCATTTTTTCACGTTTAAAGAAATACATGTCTGGAGTTGTCGTCGATACCGTAGAATAAATAAAAGTGAATTGATGTTTTACAACAATTCCACACCAACAACGTATTGCGTCAATAAATGAACAAATAAATACCTTTGTGTCGCAAAGTAATAGCAGTAATCACAACGTGGATAAAGCACTAATTAGGAACTATTTGTAGACACGTGCTTTGTGCGTGTGTGTGGGGGGGGAGGGGAGGTTCAATAGAAAAAAAAGTGTGCTTATGGATGATATAAATACGTCTTTGAAAAAAGCACGCGAATCTTCGAAAACGAAATGAAAACGGTTTCAAAATTATTCAAAACCTACTCTTTATTATCTCAACTTGTGTTCTGAAATTTACTCGTGCATGTAAAACTAGTCAAGAAATATGTTGACTTTTAAAGAAAATTTTTAGGAAGACTAGAGATTGTCAAAGACTTGGTTAGTGCGAAAATCACTACCTAGTTAAAACTCAGCATTGGAAGGAAATAAATGAAAGCTAAACGAGTGAATAAGCCTAAACAACAGTCATAAAAATAGTTAGAAATAGCCTACTTCAACAATGTAAAAATAAATCGGATTACAGTTTCACTTCCAAAAGTGAAAAAAATAGAACCTAATTAGAAATTCAAGCAAGATTGTATGCGTTCCACGTAAGCGGCTTCAAAATGACGTTTCCATTACTAGCGTTGTTGACAGTGTTAGATATGTGCATTTACACCGAAGATAATTAGTAGAAGGATGCCTGTACCGTTATTGCTTGAAGCTTTTTCTCAGTTATTTGTCACTAGAAAATAGTACAACTAACGAAATACTGCTCAACATTGCTTAATATTTGGAAAATAGACCAGAATTTTGCTGTGGATTTTCTTGCTTTTGAGTAGGATGGAACAGCAAATACAGGTAACTTTCATTTGTGAAGTTTAGAAAAGTAGTTGTTGATTTGTCCACAGTAAATGTAGAAAATTAATTTGAATTTTGACATCTTGAACTCAAATTATGTTTTTCGCTATCACATGTTTTTTTGCGTGTGTGCAGGCATGTGTGTGTATGTGGGTATGTGTGTATATATGTGTATGTATGCGTGTATGTGTGTGTGTGAGTGTGTGTGTAGGCGTGTGTTTGTGTGCAGGCATGAGAGTGTGTGTGTATGTGTATATTTGTGTATGTGTGTGTATATGTGTGTGTGTGTGGGTATGTGTGTACGTGTGTGTGTGAGTGTGTAGGCATGCGTGTGTGTATGTATGCGTGTAGGATATGGACGCAACCTGGAGACGGTTTTCGCTATAGGAGCAGCATCGTGAGGCCGGCCGGTCGACGGTGGTGCTGGCAGAGGGTGCTGACGGGAAAATAAAATCATAGGAACGTCAAAACCGTCAAGTGAGAAGAATAAGCAATCGTGATTGCTCAATAAACTTTGTATTGAGCAAAAAAAAAAAAAGTATTAGCTACGTGAAGGGATATGGTCTAAAAATTAGGTAACATCCATTACCACCAAATTACCAAAAGAGCTGTCTCATGACATGAGTTCTTTCTCTCTCTCTCTCCCATGCTATAACAGCAAGTAGAGCATTTTAAACAAATGTTGGTGCTGGTTATAGTGTTAGGGTACGAAAAAAATGGTTTTAAACGATTTTATATTTTAAATATACGTTAATGAAATTCTGCTTCGTTGGATTTAAAAAAAAAATCGAAATTGTGCAAAAAATATAAACTTCCTCGGTTCTGTGAAGGGCTTGAATATTATACAATTTTTATTAAATGTCTTTTAAATGAACAAAGAATCACACCCTGCAACTATTTACGTTGCATGTGACTAAAAAAGAAACGGTACATATATATTTTTTATAAAAATGTAAGCGCATTATTTTACGTATTTCGCAAAACTTTAAGAGCCTGGCACTGGGCTTAAATATTATGTAGTATCAGAATATTTTTTTCATGATCAATAAGTCTTACTGTCCTACAATTTTTGATACTGGTCAGTACAAAAAACATGCACAGAAATTAAAAAAAAAATCAAATGCAATTTTTTACATAGTTAATGAAACTTCAAAGGTCTGGTATGGGGCATAGTTATATTTTAATTTCAAAACATCTTGTACAAACATTTGATACCAATAAACATCTTTTCCTACCTTAATCAATTTCGATTTTTAAAAAAGGTTAAAATACACCCAGCCTAATGCATATTTTTCGACAATTAGCGAGGTTTTATAAAATTCTTTGAGACATTGTTGTACTAAATATTTAGCATATTTGACCAAATCATTCTGTTAAACGTAATGTTATGTAGTTAGTAACAGTAATGAGTACAATATGATGTAGGGAATGAATTTAGAGTTAATAACAAATGTACAATAACCAGTTCCGAGAGATGTAGCATTTAAGAAAACAATAGTTTAAGTTGGAAATTCATTAAGCTATTGAAGAACTTTTTTTTTTTTTTTTTGATGTTAAAAAAAGCTGCTCGAGTTTTTTTTTTTTTTTTTTTTTTTTTTTTGTATAATTAGATAAAAGAGAAGATACAAAATATGTATCATTCAAGATCTGAAACAAAAAGCGCCAGATACTTACGAAAAAAACTTTCTCTGATATAATTACAAGAAAAACAAGTAAAAAAACGTAAAAAATTAATGATACAAGATTACAACTAAAATTAACAGACATGAAATACGATTTTAACTTGATATTCTTGGAAGGAAAAAAAAAGTAACTATTTCAAGATTTTTTCTATTCATAAGTTTGAAAGCAACACGTTAATTATATATAAAATCAATCTTTTTTTTTTTCTTCGGGTGCATAAAAAAATTGAACTTATTAAAGTTTTTTTGTATCTGAAGTTTCTAAGAAATATGTTCGAATTTTCTAATGAAAACGTTAATTCCCTCTAATTAGTTTTGTTAGAAATGTCTTAACTAGTGTTCGTCGAATGATAAACGAAACGATGGGAAATTGGTTTTGTTAAAAACACATTTCATTCGAGCGAAAGACCATTAGCGACGCATTAAACAAATATTAAAGCAAAAGTATAAGTTAAGAATCATATTAAAAGCGAAAAGGAAGATGAGAAAATGCTATCTTCCTGTGTATTTTTTATTATCTTTGATCCATTGATTTTAGTCGTTTACGGAAAAAAATACTAATCATTTTATCACAGTCATTAGTTTGATAATTAAAAAATATCAACTTTAAATATTAAAAAGATTTTAAATCTTTACTTAAAATAAAATGGATAACTCTTATCTCAACTCATCATTTTTTAAAGTTCTGCTAAAGCTTATAGCTTACAAAGAAACCTTACGGTCTCGGAAATTCAGATTGTGATGACATTAAGCAGATTAGTTGTTGGAGTATCCACACAGTAAAGTAAAAAAGCGCACTAGCCAGAACATTCCGAGAAAACAGCCTCTAAAGTTTCAGACGCAGTCCGGTGGCAATTTGGTCAGCGTGCTAAATTCCCGTGCACTACATACCAGGTTCAATACCTCTCGAATTTTCTTTTACAAAGCGACTATTATAGCTAATTGAAATTTGAATTGAAGAAAATACATAATTTTTAAATACGTAATGTATTTTTAATGGAGAAAATAGAGATACTTTCAATAGATTATAAATTATAATTTAAATTACCAAGGAAATAAAATTAGGGTACGACTTGTTAATTTATGTACAAAATTTAACAATACAGTTTTTATTTACCAATTATACATTTATATACATACACCAGAATGATAATTATCATAAAAACATGGAAAACAAAAACTCTTTTGACATCTTGCACAATGTATAAAGAAATATTGTTTACAGGAGCAACCTTTCTGTAAAATATTCGTAGGAAAATATACTTTATTAATATTCGTGAACATTACTGTTTTGTCCGAAAGTTCGGAAGCATACCATGCATACCGAATGATTTTATTAAAAATTGGCGATCACAGTTGATGGTGAGCTATTGATTGCATTTTTATGCATTCTTCATGGGTATTTCTATTATATTATTTTCTCACGGGTATTCACATTTTTCTATTATTTTCGACGAGATACGCACAACTTTGTAAACGCTTTATTAGATTCTTTACCTGCCTATAAAAATAGATGTCGCAAGGTTGACGTACATTTGGTGAGGTACATTTTGGTGAAAAAAAAGAATTCTTCAAGAGGTATCGAACCCGGGATGGAATGCACGAGAACCCGGTACGCTGACCACATAGCCACTGCTGGAAAAAATCTCTACTATTATATAAGCTGCGCGTAAAACTTTAGAGGGTGTTTTCTCGGAATGTTCTGGCTAGTGCGCTTTATTACTTTAATGTGTGGATATTCTCAAGGGGTACAACTAATCTGCTGAATTTCATCCCGATTGGAATATCCAAGACCGTAAGGTATCCTTGTTAATCTTACACATACAATCAATTGATAACTTCTTTTAATTTCTCTCTCTTTATGGCGAAGCAACAAAAGTTCATAGACATCCAGATAATATTAACAGAAAACAATCGTAAAAGCTAACAAATAGTAGGCCCCAGTGCTTGAAAACAAACCATTCTTTTGTTGGCCTATGATGAAAAAGGATAATCCAACAACCTTTGCAAGAGACAATGGTTAGGCCGATGAAACTCATACCAAAGTTTAGAGAATAACAAAATGTGCATCCTCTATTGGTTTTAGAAAGCAACGCCTACACTTTTGATTGTATCTCAAAACGGTTAAATATATGCAGCAACACGGTTTAATTTGTCATACAATATAGGGGAGACAGGGGCAAGATGACTATGCTAAAACGTTTTGTTGTTTATGTTTTTATTTTTAAGGATAATGAAATTAATTTTGCTTGAGCTGTTAAAGTAGTCTTTTGTAGTTTTATCTTTTTTACCATTAAACTTTTCAAATAAAATAAATGAAGGATATTTTTATTTTTTCATAACCTTAACAAATCGTCATCTTGCCCCAGTACTGGGGCAAGACTTTGGTCTTGGGGCAGGATGACAACACTGAAAACTGCTTAAAAAATTTTATCTTTTAAACATATTACATGTTTAAGAAATAATAACTGTGTTTTTAAATCTTACAGAGTATCAAATTAAGCAAAATACTTGGGCAACGTAATGTTGAAGCGTTAAGTCTTGCAGCTGACGATAGTCGCAACATAAAAGGCCATTTTCATAATTGGAACTTGCCTCTGCCACCACTCTTGGCATTGCAGCACTGGATCCATTCTTCTGGCGGAGAGCCACAATATTCCTCTTTACAAGCAGGACTTGTAAAGAGGAAGTCTTGTCATCTTGTCCCGTTTTTCCTGCCTGTTTGAAAGGACTCGTCTTCATTGACGTAAAGGAAGGCGATTAATTGACGTTTATTCATGGCAATAGGCAGTATATAAACTAAGTTACTAATAAATACCTAAGCAAGGACTCGGGGATATCTTACATCAAAAACTATATTGTTGACACCACCACAAACTTCTTCACCAAACTTGGTTATCACGATAACCCACTGATCTTCGATCAAATCTTCTTCACATTTAATTCTGGCGGCAAAAATATGCCGTCGGATGCTATGTTCATCTGTTCTTGTTTGCTTAGGTTTTGCCTAAGCTTCTTTTCATTCTCGGCACTGATAGGACTAGGCCTATCAGTTTTTATTCCACTTGTACATTCCATGTAAATACTTGTATATACTCAGTTCTTATCATATTCCAGATTATTCAATTCTCCTGTCATTTCAGTTATGTAACCCCTGTAAATATGTATATAGTGTGGCTCTGAAATGATTCCTTTTTTTTTCTACTCCACCCCCCCCCCCTCACACCATTTCAAATCAACTCCTTCATGACTTTCCCTCATACAGGGTAAAAGAGCTTCGCTCTGCCCCATATAAATTCCTATCTGTATCTGTATCTGTATACAAATACAAATATACAAATACAAATGAGACGACCAGCAACAGGCACTGGGCCCAGCTAGGCTGGTCCTAGTCAATTAATTAGTCCCCAATGAAGATCAATGGCCCTCTTAAAGCTATCCACTCCCTTGCTCATTACCACCTCTTCCGGTAAGCTATTCCAAGTGCCCACGACCCTGCTAAAGTAGTAGTTTTTCCTGATTTCCAAGTTAGCCTGAGATTTAAATAGCTTAAAACAATGACCCCTTGTCCTGCTTTCCCCGCAAAAATTTAATCCATTTACATCTTTCATTTTGATAAATTTAAATAACTGAATCATGTCCCCTCTGACTCTCCTTTGCTCCAGGCTATACATGTTAAGCCTATTAAGTCTGGTATCATAATCTAAATCTGAGAGTCCCCTTACTAATTTAGTTACCCTTCTTTGAACCCTTTCCAATACAAAAATATCTTTCTTCAGATAAGGCGACCAAAACTGAACAGCATACTCCAAATGAGGTCTTACTAAACTCCTATATAAAGGCAGAAGAACTTTCTTAGATTTGTTTGAAATCAAAGTTTCGAAAATCTTACAAATCACCTAAGTCAAACTTACAGGTCTATAATTCCCAGCAATACCTTTAGACCCCTTCTTGAAGAGGGGCGTTATGTTAGCCAGCTTCCAGTCCTCTGGCACCGTCCCCGAGTTATAAGAAGCATTGAAAATATTCAAAATAACATCCACTAATTCCTCTGCACATTCAACTAAAATTTTTGGATAAATATTATCTGGTCCCGGAGCTTTAGTTGCTTTAATCTTTTTCAAATGAAATAAAACCTCCTCCCTGGAAAATACAAAATCCTCTAGCTGTATAATAGCTTGTGTCTTGTTAGTGTCAACTGTTGAGATACAGTTATCGTTAAACACACTGGAAAAAAAGTTATTTAGAACATTTGCAATATCCCTATCGTTTTGGATTAAATTTCCATGCTCATCAACCAAAGGCCCAATTTGACTGTTTCGAGCTTTCCCAGAATTAGCGTAAGCAAAAAACCTCTTAGGGTTCCCATCAATGTCATCTGCCAGCCTTTGCTCCAATTCCCTTTTCTGAATCCGTACCAAATACTTAAAATTTCGCCTTGCCTTACCATACTGGAGCCTTTCCGCACTCTGACCAGTTTCTTTAAACTTACGAAAAGTGGCTTGCTTATAATTAAGAGCTTCTTTAGTCTCCCTGGAGAACCACATGGGCCAAATTTTGGTACTAACACCTTTTCTCCTAAATGGAACATAGTCCCCAACGGTTTTAGCAAGTTTATCCTTAAATTCCGTCCACTGCTGATCTACGTCGCTATTTTCCAACCCTGACGAAAAAACCTCTTTCAAGCTCTGCCTAAGTGCAACAAAATCGGTGTTTCTGAAATTGGGCACAAACCTAAAATTATCATCTTTGCACACTTCAAATTTAACCCGGAACCTAATGCTGTTATGATCACTATCTCCAATATGCTCCCCTACACTCAACCCCTGAACAAAACTACCTATGTCACAAAAAACTAGATCCAAAATGGCCTCCTCTCGAGTTCCCTGAGTTACAACTTGATCTAAGAAACAGTCACCAATTACTTTTAAAAATTCCTCTTCTTTGCCATTACCAGGATAAAAATTATTCCAATCAATACCCGGAAAATTGAAATCCCCCATTATGATAACGGATCCCTTACTGGACATGTCACTAATAATACGGTACATCTGTTCATCTTGTCCCTGGTTTGAATTAGGTGGCCTATAAATGTTTCCAAAGCGTAGCTTTATGCCCTTACTGCTCATCAACTCCAGCCAAACCATATCAATATCAGTAGGCTTATCATTTATGACCAATTCATTGCAAATAAAATTGTCTCTAACATAAAATAAAACCCCACCACCTCTTTTACCTACTCTATCCTGTCTGAATAAATTATACCCAGCAATATGTAATAACTCTGCATCAGATTCGGTAGCCCATGTCTCTGTAATTCCGATAACATCCAACTTCTCATCCATAACTATGCTTTTCAATTCATCCATCTTGTTCCTAATACTGCGAGCATTGGTATAGAAAACTTTAAGCATGCCTAAGTTGCTTTTATTTAACACCCTGAAATTTCCTAAATTACAATTGTTAACATTACTACTCTTGTTTGTCACTTTATTTCCATTTCTAGCAATACCCAAAAACATATCATTCTCTCGATACCTGGTGCTTGAACCATGCCCCCCATTCCAACTTAGTTTTTTGACTCCAAAGCCCTTAAAATTAATCCACTAACCATTTTGACCCCTGTAGAGCTCAGATGCAGGCCATCCCTAGCAATCCAATCCCGTTTACAATGACTCCATACATCAATGAACCTGATACTGCGCTACCTAAGAGAAAAGATCTATCATGCATGTATCTGCAGTAGAGCTTATTTACACATATGTAAAAGTTATAAAGGGGCAGCGGTAAGCAATCAGAGCTTCAGAACTAACAAAAAAATGACTATTTTATCGTCTCTATGATATTACTGAACGAACAGCCGATAGGAGAGCCAGTAGTGGAAAACGGAAAAATTAAGACATTCGTCATCTTGCCCGGCTAGTCATCTTGCCCCAGTTTCCCCTAATACGTAAACATATCGAAGTTTTTATTTTTGCTTTTACACCAGATCCCCCGCTCTCCTTAAACGTTTTCAAAAATGATCATGTTTCAGTCGTTACAAACTTCAAACTTATAACTGCTATCTCATTTTATTCTTGAAAAATCTCTCTAATCGTTAAATGTAAAATATTTAAGGTACTTCCGAAAAAATAGCAAATAGTTGATCCGAAGTTAGTTGCAGTTTTATACCTCTCTAACAATGATTTTACAATTTAAATTTTGAAAATGTGCGCGCACTCTGACAGATACGATCTTTTAGACTAAGTGCGCTACCGTCACTGAGATATTATTATTGTCACGAACATTATACTCAAACCTAATTTGATTATTTATGTTTTTAGATGTTTTTAAAAAAGAAATATTTCCAAAAAGCAATGAAATAAGTGAGTTATTGAGCATTACTAGCGATACCCGCCACGGCTTTGCCTGTGGATGCTGAAAGAGAGCTCATTTTTGCTTCTTTCCCTGCTTTCATCATAATCACAAACCTAAAATACTAAGTTGTACAACACCACGTACAATGTTTAACTGTAATGTAATGTGAAATCGTTCCAAGCAACTACACAAACAGTATTGAGAAGAAAAGAAAACTTTTTAAAAGCGCTTATTCGCTCGAATTTGTTTCAGACGAATTCAAGCCAGAAACCCTTTAAAAGACCAAACAAAGTTATTCAGTTAAAGTGGCTAGCCAAAACGTGATCACCTGGTGTTTTTTTTTTTTTTTTTTTTTTTTACATTTAAAATGAAGTTAGTTATTTTGCTCCGCATATCCAGTTAGGTCTAAATTCTGACCAGGCTTACCAAAGATTCTAAAAAAATTAAATTTGTTTTTATTATATTTTGCTAGTTTATTATAACAAGCATGTAAATATGGGAAATTAAAGATGCTTACTTAAAACATGACCTAGTGTTTAAAGCTGTTTCATTAATTTAAAAATAATTAGTTTTATACTAGTGCTTAGAATTATTATCAAAGCTCAAACACAATTTCAGAATGGAGGTTTAACTATTTTATATTGATTTTCATACAAAATACCGAGCTGCTCCACAAAATTTTAAAATGCTCCTCAAAATCACCACAAATGCTCCTCAAATAGTTTCTATAAGGTTGGCATGCTTGATGGTCTCTTTAACAAAGTAATATATATATATATATATATATATATATATATATATATATATATATATATATATATATATATATATATATATATATATATATATATATATATATATATATATATATATATATAAGCTTACACATTTTTATTTACTTTTAGGCTTTATGATAGTGTTTGTAGCGGGTCACAATTGACCAACCGAAAATTTAGCTTTATAATATTTTAAAAAAAAAATTAACAACGATTAAAGAAGTTTTGAAAAAATATTATTTTCCCCTGAAGTACGTTGATGACGAAAAGGGATCGGATTCTATTGGATAACTGACCCAAGGAAGATAACAATTCGACTAAACTACGTTGAGGAAAAAGTTAAATCAACTAAGAAACCTAAAAGGGAAAAAAATCTCACACAAACGATACTCTCGAAAGCCTTTTCCGAAAAGATTATTTTTGAACCTTGTATTTTCAGTCTAAATTGTCTTTTTCCTCTAAAATTCCAGCTGCTACCCTCAAGAGATAACATTCTTGAAAATTGTGTTATTACTATTTTTTTCCCCGAACGCCTTCAGTCATTTGTTTTTATCACGTTGTGAAATTGCTTGTTTCTGAAACTGATTAATCTATAAAATGAAATGTTTAAATGAATTATTCTATTTACATTGAGCGCAGTTTCTCTATTCTCAAAAAATAGCACTGATAATAGATTTACTTGAGAAAACTACTTTAATCGAAGCTCAACAGAAGAAAACGTTGCTAACAGTTGAATTATATTATTTAATTTTATGTGAGACTTATATAAGAGAGAACAATTGTTTTATAAAAACTTGTGGTACCCGCACGGCTTTGCTCGTATTAGAAAATAAGAAGGTCATTTGTTTCACCTGTATATTCACAAATAATGGATGATGAATGTCGCCATATTTTGCTCGTCCACGTTATGATATTTTGCTCGTCCATCCTCATATATATAATAGCCGATGATCGAATAACGCGCATGTTTCAACAATGAAACTCGTGCCATGGCATGCCAATTTGATAATATGTTTTGGCAATGTTTAACATGCAGGGAAAGGCTTAATTGTTGTAAGGCTGAACTCGATCCGTTATTTTACCTGTGATACTGGTAAGACTGTCATTTCAGGGAAATGAATAAACGAAAAAGCGGTCAACAATGAACCTACTTACTGGAGTTTAGAGTTAATATACTCGAGTCAGGGTTGCAATTTCAACCATCAAAATATAAAAAAGGCAATTGCTTCGTTCAAATGTAGAATGGTAGAAGCAATTTTCACCCGTCATATCTTGACGGGTGATTCTCTAGTGTTATGATAATTTGCTTGGTAAAATGTTCTTAAAATTGGAAAAGAAAAAGAACAAAATTGAATTTTCGAAAAATCACTTTGAGGTGTACACTCCCATGCTACAAAATAATTTTGTACCAAGTTTCATGAATATCGGTTGAACGGTTTAGGCGCTATGCGCGTCACAGAGATCTGGACAGAAACCTGACAGAGATCGAGACAAACATTGAGCTAAATTATTAATATAATATAACGAACAAAAAAAAATTATGATAAAGACCTCATCCTAGCCTCTTAACCCGTAGCAGGGGAGGTGAAAAAGAAGAACGTAACAAGGGACGTGAGGTCTCAGAGGCCGCCCTATTTACATTTTTTTTTAATCGTGTAATTAAGTTAAATTCCTGTAATTTCCCTTAGATGTTCATTGAACTTTTATTAGCACGAGGAAAAATGTTTTTGAATTTTTAATCAAAGTATACCTTTTCCGGAGAAATTTTGCTAGAGTCTTAAGATTTTTCGAGAAAATCATATGTTGCAGTAAATAACTAACTATTCGTAATAAAAATGAATCTATTACGTAATAATGATTTCGTTTTAGTTCTTTAATATATACAGAACATTTCAGACGCAGAAAAAGGATTATATCACGTTAGGGGAAAATTCTGACAGCCCTTTAACTATTAGTATTTCGTATCGTATTTCGAGGAATATTGCAGCCTTCATTGTCCATAGAACATCATTGCGTAACATTTGTGAACCTTTCAAACAACTCTCAACTTTATTTAGAATATTTTGCATCTCTTCCACATATAACATGGATAAGATAAATGAACTTATACATCCGTGGTTCTAACGTTAAGAGCCATGACTACTACTGCCGAAAATTGTAACACTAAAGGGGAGGTGCGACAAACCGCTTCTAAAGATTGCAATGAAACTTAAACCAAATGCACTTGCCTAAAGATACTTATAAGAAAGGGGGGTGTTCAAGGTCACAAAACAAAAAACTATAGGGAAAACCATTCAATCGGACTAAAAATGAAATAGGGGTGGTGGGATGAACTTTTGAGTGGTTTGTGATACTGCACCTCCCCTGTTAAGGGTTAAATGCCTATTAAATACTCGATGATTTTTCTAATTACTCAAAGGAAAGAGTGCGTGCTCTCAAGTAGCCGCATGATAAGTAATACTTAAATGCACAATTATTTTAAGATTTTCTAATACTTTTAACAGTATCCTAAACATAAATGGTGACACTTAAACTGCAATTATTTTGTTAGCCGCTTAAATCTAAAACTACACAAACAATAAACTATAATACAATTTTTAAAGAAATAAAGAAAATAAATGGAAGTAAAGAAACACATTGTGCATCCAGTTTCTGATATTCCTTTGAATTTTGACATCTTTAATTCTAACTGTTTTTCGTAATCACGAATCGCGATAGGACCTTACTGGTTGGGTTTCTTGTTTCTACAAACGGAATGGAATATAAAAGATATGGAGAAGAAATTTGCTCCCACCATATTATGATTATTGTTTTCTTTTTTAAATTATACATTATATATATATATATATATATATATATATATATAAACTTGTGGTGCCTACTCTGGTACACCCTGGTACACTTGCACAGCCCTTCATACAATTTAGCTTTCTTGTATGTAAAACTCGCCAAGAGATGACGACGTAGAGTCCGGCGACAAAACGAACAGCGCCAAGGGCGGTAAAACTTTTTGATTAGTGAATAACTTTGAGGAGACGAAAGACGTAAGACGTGGTTTAAGACGAGCAGCAAGACGGCTGCACTTCTGCATTGTAATCATTTTTGTAAATATTAGTTATGTGTAGTTTAGTTATCATTAAATGTTTAGTAGCTAAAATGATGTCATCAATGAGTGCTTCTATAAGTGAATACAAGCATTTTCATAGTTATTACCAGTAGCTCGGCTCCCACAAAAAATTCAGAAGTGGGATTAAGGATATCGATATGAGGAACGCCTACACAAAAATTCTTTTGGACTATAATGTTTGCAAGTGTGATTAACCGGAAAACTGATTGATACTAACTGTCTCCGAAAAATAACTGAGTCAAATGTGACTGTTCCTGGTGAAATATCTGAAATTCTCTGTTGGATAATCTGATTTCAAGCATCCGGAAAAGGGGTGAGTGAATTTATTTTCTTCAAATATGCAGTTGAAAGAGATTAAAAACATTGACTTTGCGCTCAGAAACTTTAAGCGAGAAAAAATAGTGCTTCTCCACCGTTTTATATTTTCTGATAACGGGGATAGTTCCAATAGAAAGCGCTTAAGAAATTTTACGGGATTTGAATACAACCCAGAATCAGATGAATTCAAAAATAAATTAAAAGACATTGAGAAAAATTTTTCTCTTAGCGAAATAATAACTATTGCAAATCTTTTGAACATTCCCTTGGAGGGAAATAAATCTGAGTTAGCAAAAAGCATTCTCTCCTTTCTGACAGATATTGGGGAACTGTCAAAGCTTGACGAACAACATTCCCACTCAGAAGATGACTCATTCTCGGATCATCAGCAGTCCGGTCAGAACGAGGAAGTTATTAGTAACGATTTATCTGCTGGAATTGAAAACAAAGTAGCACCGCCGCCTGTAATTAATTATTCTGATTCAGGCAATGTTTTGGCTACGAGCTATCTTTTACATTATTCTGATATTGAACACTCCCTGCCGAAATTTAATGCAGAACCGCATGAGAACATTTCTTCTTGGGTAGAAACTTTTGAAAGTGTTTCTAAGTTATTTAACCTTACTGAAGTTCAAAAATTTATTTTTGCTAAACGCTGTTTTGGAGGAAATGCCGCATTATTTATCAACACCGAACAAAATATTAATTCTTATGAAAAATTAAAGAAAGCGCTAATCAGCGAATATTCCACACAAGTTAATTCGGCTTCGCTTCATAGTTTAATGAGCGAGCGTAAAATGCGACATTCTGAGACTACGCAAGAATATTTTTTAAAGATGAAACAACTGGCTCTTTCTGGACGTATTGATGACATATCTCTTATCAGTTATGTAATAAAGGGAATTCAAGATAAACCGGAAAATAAAACAATTCTTTATGGAGCGCGCGATATAAATGATTTTAAAGAAAAACTCAAAGTATACGAAGTAATGAAAAATGATTTAGCTAGAAATGAGAAACCTTTCGACAGAATCAAGCAAAAAATGTCAAATGATGATCGCTTAAAAAAGAGTGGGTATACTTCCAATTTCAAAAGAGATTTAAAC
Source organism: Uloborus diversus (assembly GCF_026930045.1). Classification (NCBI taxonomy): domain Eukaryota; kingdom Metazoa; phylum Arthropoda; class Arachnida; order Araneae; family Uloboridae; genus Uloborus; species Uloborus diversus. The sequence goes on from NC_072737.1 coordinate 47,227,297, forward strand.
AATAAAAATAAGATACACTATGAACAAAATAATGAGAAGACGCGATATAACACCAACAAGGAAAACTACAGAGACATAATTTGTTACAATTGCGGTTTGAAAAACCACATTTCAAAAAATTGTGTATACAAGGATAAGGGGCTTAAATGTTTTCAGTGCGAAAATTTTGGGCACAAAGCTTCTAATTGCCCTAATAAGAAACCAGACGTTGCTCATTTAAATGTTCCAAAGAAGAAAAATTTAAATAAAGAAGTAAAAATTGGTAACTCAGTGGTAAAAAATGCTATTGTCGATTCAGGGTCACAAGCCACATTAATCCGGGAATCAATTTTCAAAAAATTGAATTCTCTTGGTGAGCGATTTCAATTACTTCCTTTAAATACTGTTTTGTCAGGATTCGGTAAATGTCAAGTAAAACCAGTTGGAGTTTTTGAGAGTGATATTCAAATTGACAATTTTAAATGTAAAGCAGATGTAGTTGTGGTGAATAACGAAATAATGGCTTGCGATGTAATTATTGGACTAAATATTTTGATGCAAGGAATAACAATAATTGATGATAATGGTGTTACGATTCAAGCTAAACCCAAAGATGCAGAACATTATGATGTTTTATCTGTCTTGCCAATTAATGTATGTGTTGAAGAAGTTGAAATGAATATTTCCCCTGATATTCCTCATGATTTAAGATCTAAAGTAAAGACATTGATTTCCAACTATGTGCCTCAAAAAATTAAAACCACTAATGTTGAGTTAAAAATTTTGGTAAAAAATGACGTACCTATATCTCATCATCCCCGTAGGTTGGCATTCTCAGAAAAAATGATCGTCGAAGCTCAGGTTGCCGAATGGTTAAAAGAAGGTGTAGTGGAACCCAGTTCCTCTGAGTATTGCAGTCCAGTAGTTATTGTAAAAAAGAAAGATGGGACACCGCGCGTATGCATTGATTATAGAAAACTAAATAAGGTTATAGTAAAAGATCGATTTCCCCTTCCACTAATTGAAGATATTTTGGATAGACTGCAGGGCTCCAATATTTTTAGTACTATTGACCTCAAAAACGCTTTTTTTCATGTAAATGTAAGTGAAGAGAGCAGAAGATATACGTCATTTGTAACGCAGGAAGGACAATACCAATTTTGCCAAGTCCCTTTCGGATTATGTAACTCTCCGGCGGTCTTTACAAGATTTATCAACACTATTTTTCGAGAATTAATTAATAAGGGTATTGTTTTGCCTTATATGGATGATATAATCATTTTGTCTTCCTCTCCCGAAGAAGGTATTGAACGGCTTGAACTGGTCTTAAAAACTGCAAGCGAATACGGACTTGAAGTAAATTTTAAGAAGTCCCATTTTTTGAAAAAACGTATTGATTTTTTAGGACATGTAATCGAGGGTGGAAATATTTTCCCATCTACTTTAAAAACTAAAGCAGTTCTTAATTTTCCAGAGCCGACTAATTTGAAAAAGGTTCAAAGCTTTTTAGGTTTAACAGGATATTTTAGGAAGTTTATCCCGAAATATTCCATAATAGCTAGGCCGTTAAGTGATCTCTTGAAAAAGGATCGAAAATTTCATTTTGGAGTCGAAGAAAAACATGCGTTCAACCAATTAAAAATGTTGTTAGCTGACACACCTGTTTTGGGAATCTACAACCCTAAATTTGAGACTGAACTTCATACGGACGCTAGCCTAGAAGGGTATTCTGCAATTTTAATGCAAAAACCACCGAATGAAAAGAATTTTCATCCAACCTATTTCATGAGTAGAAAAACGACTGATGCCGAAAAGAAATATTCTAGTTATGAACTTGAGGCCCTAGCCGTCCATCGAAGGGATAAAGAAGTTCCGTGTTTACCTTTTGGGTATCCATTTCAAAATTGTAACCGATTGCGCCGCGTTTGAGAAAACGTTGTCAAAACGAGACTTATGTACCCGTGTAGCTCGTTGGGCTTTGTTACTACAGGAATTTAATTATGACATTGAACATCGTCCCGGAAGCAAGATGCCACATGTTGACGCTCTCAGCCGCTCCCCTATCGACGTGTTTTGCATTTCAGTCGATAATTGGTTGCCACAGCTGAAATCAGCTCAAGATAAAGATACTGAAATTAAAACTATTAAAGAATTACTTAAAATTTCAGATTATGAAGATTATTGTGATAGAAATGGAATCTTATATAAATTTGTTGAAGGTAAAGAATTAGTGGTTGTACCAGAGAATATGCAAACAGAGATAATAAGAAATGCGCACGAGAAAAGTCACTCAGGTATCAAGTATACTGAAAAGGAAATAGAAGAATATTATTTTATCCCGAAACTAAGACAGAAAATAGAAAAAATAATAGGAAATTGTGTCCATTGTATACTTCTGAACCATAAAAAGGAAAAAAAGAAGGTCTCTTGCATCCATTGCATAAAGAAGACGTCCCACTGAAAACGTATCATGTTGACCACATTGGACCCTTAGAGAGTACTAACAAAAATTACAAACACATTTTTGTTGTAGTTGACGCCTTTACTAAGTTTGTATGGATCTACCCAACAAAAACAACGACGTCTGTTGAAACCATAGCCAAATTAGAGCTTCAAAAGACTGTATTTGGAAACCCTTCACAAATAATATCCGATAAAGGACCAGCATTTACTTCCAGTGAATTTGCTGATTACTGCGCAAAAGAAGGCATTAATCACCATTTTATAACGACGGGATTACCAAGAGCAAATGGCCAAGTCGAACGAATTAATCAAACAATTATTGCAATTCTTTCTAAATTGTCCTTGGAAAACCCTACTCAGTGGTACAAGCACACGAATAAACTGCAACAAGCCATTAACTCAACATATCAAAGAAGCATAGATAAAACTCCATTTGAATTACTTTTTGGAACGAAGATGAAGGTTGCAGGACTTGAAAAGCTGAAAGAAATGATTGAAGTTGAATTTCAAGCCAGTTTTGAAGCCCAAAGAGAAGATATGAGAAAACATGCGAAGGAACAAATTTTTAAAATTCAGGAAGAAAACAAGAAGACATACAATTTACGAAGGAAAAAACCGAAGCCTTACGAAGTTAACGATTCGGTCGCCATCAAAAGAACGCAATTTGGACCTCACCATAAACTTAAACCGAAGTACCTAGGCCCGTACAGAATAACGAAGGTGAAAGGAGGAAATACGTTTGATGTCATCAAAGAAGGAACTCACGAAGGACCAAACTGCACATCAACATGCGCAGAATTCCTTAAACCATGGAACAGCTTTTCGGAATGTTAATTAAATAAAAAAAAAAGATTAAAAGAAGCAAAGAAGTGTAAAAAATAGAAGAAAAGAACACCGACTTTTTGTAACCAACTGTCCATACTTTCAATTTAAAGACGAAAAACGAATACCAAAAGAAGACGAAAAAGATGAAAGAAAACACAAATGACGAAAGAAAGACGAAGCAAATGATAAAAGACGAAACGCACGACGACGAAGTTCTTTTTTTTTTTAAAGACGAAGGTGAAATTTTTTAAAGACGAATACGATATTTTTTAAAGATGAAGACGATATTTTTTAAATACGAAGACGATATTTTTTAAAGACGAAGACGATATTTTTTAAAGACGAAGACGATATTTTTTAAGACGAAGACGATATTTTTTTTTTTTAAAGACGAAGACGAATTTTTTTCAAAGACGAAGACGAAGAAAAAATTTTAAAGACGAAATATTTTTAAAGACGAACAATTTTTAAAGACGGACAGTTTTCATTTGCAGACGAACATTTTTGTGAAGACGAAAAATTTTAAGACGGGCAAATCAAAGACTGAACTTTTGAAGACGAAAAACTTTTGCAACCAATTTAATTTTAGTTTAATTGTTGTTTTGTTTTTGTTTTTTTGCTTACTATATTTTCAGGTTCGCCTGGAGGTCCAGTCGAGTGCAGGACGGCCGAACTTGTGGTGCCTACTCTGGTACACCCTGGTACACTTGCACAGCCCTTCATACAATTTAGCTTTCTTGTATGTAAAACTCGCCAAGAGATGACGACGTAGAGTCCGGCGACAAAACGAACAGCGCCAAGGGCGGTAAAACTTTTTGATTAGTGAATAACTTTGAGGAGACGAAAGACGTAAGACGTGGTTTAAGACGAGCAGCAAGACGGCTGCACTTCTGCATTGTAATCATTTTTGTAAATATTAGTTATGTGTAGTTTAGTTATCATTAAATGTTTAGTAGCTAAAATGATGTCATCAATGAGTGCTTCTATAAGTGAATACAAGCATTTTCATAGTTATTACCAGTAGCTCGGCTCCCACATATATATATATATATATATATATATATATATATATATAATCAATTGTAAGACTTAGCATTACTGAAACTTATCTATGATTTGAAATTATCAGAATTTTTCTGCTAGTACGATAATTATTTTTTTTAAATATTACATTTTGGTCCAAAATAGGTAATAAGAATATTTTTTTCAATTCTCGATTTAAATGAAGTTTAATGTGGGACAAAGAGAAATTATGACATTTTTACTCAGCTTTTAGCGCCACCTATCTGGCCAATGTTTTAACTATGTAGTGATACATGTAGTCTATTTTAGTCAGGAAAAAAATATCGCCGAAGATTAAAGAAAATAATAATACAGGCGATCTTTCAAAATCGATACTCTTATGCTATAAATCAAAAATTATTTTTGATATTATAAAATGATAAAGTCTTGTAACGTTAACCTTTTAAATATTAACCGGGGCCTTCTACTGTTCCAGTAAAGAGCTTATTCATACTTTAAATATTATGTACAATTACTCAAGCGAGGCAAAGTGGATAGGGCAAAATTAAATAGCTTCTTTCTTTTTCTTACTCAATCATTTACTAAATCATTTTCGCATTCGTTTATTAATTAATTCATTTACATTCATTAAGTTAGTAGTTCTTTTTTTTTATTGATTCATCATCTTATCTTCTTATTCAATTACTCTTTTACTAACTCATTCATTCTTATTTTATATATTTATTAATTAGTACATTTTTTCATTCGTTTATTGTTATATTTGTTTATCTTTTCATTGGTTCTGCCAAAATTTTATTTACTAACTCATTTGAACAAAACAATTACCTTTAATCAAATAGAGAACATTTCATTTGATTTTTTTTCTTTATTATTGTAATGTTATTTTTAAAAACAAATTTCCTATTCATTCATTTTGAAAACGTACTGTCATCTTAACTATTTCATTTTGCTCAACACTCTCTTAATCGCTCCTAAATTTAGTGGTTTTCTATCAGTACTATATAGTTTTCCCCTAATAACGATAACTGTTTAGAGGAGCCAAAATTAGAGGAAAATAAACCTCATTTGGGAAGCAAAATCACAGAAAAACAATTTTACTTTTGTAAATACTCTGAGGTACATGCAAATGACATGGGTATGGCATCCATACTTTTGTATAGGCGTGTAACTTTCCGTTCCTGGATTTTGGTAGTTATGATTGCAGCATCGCTACACTCATATAAAGGTATAAGAATAAGTGCAGTTTTTGCTGTTGAAATGCCCGACAACCTCACAATATATGAACTAATTTCACTTTTCTTTTGAGTGCACTGCTTTGTTTTTTAAACGGGTCACCGGACCAGTCTTGAAAACAATTGCTCCCTTTCTCTATTGTTATTTGGTGTAACCTAGATTGATCTGTTGCAGTTAATCTGATTTCACGATTTTGTACGTGAATATGTGTAACCCATTTTCAGTAATGAGCGATCATTTTCTAGCTTTAATTCGCGTTCTAATTCTAGCGTTAATCAGTCTAAAAATATTTTTACCATTAAGCACTAAAAAAATCTATTTTATAAACGAAATGCGGTTCTCTGCAAACGAATGAGGATAGCTAAGAGTTTTTATTGCAGTTCCTTTATTGTTATTGAAACTGCACAAGAACTCCTCGTAAGCGGCACAAAAATGTCGAGTTTTTACTGGATTTCGACAGAACGTATTTTTTAACATTTCTGGCGCAACAATGAGGTTTTTTTTTTGCATAGTTTCCTTTAGAGACAGATATAGTAGAAACAGATGTTAGATTAAAAAAAATCTTATATTTCTTCATTCTTTTCAAAAACGTGCATTCACTTTCCCCGCAAGTAATGTTGATGTGAATGATTCTGAACTTTACGGCGCTTTTACAGACCCGGATGTGTAAAAATACAGAGTTATACTTATGTAGCTTATATTTATGATAAACAACTAAAGGAAGTAGCAACAAAAAGCGTTTACCAAAAACAAAATTTAAAAATAATTAATCTGAATTTTGACATCTTGAATTCAAATTATGTTTTTCGCAATCACGTGTGCGAGTGTGTTTGTGTCTGTGTGCAGGCATGAGTGTCTGGGTATGTGTATGTAAGTAGGTGTGTGTATGTGTGTCGGCTTACATCTGTATAGGTGTGTATGTGTGTGTGTGTAGGATATGGACACAACCTGGAGACGGTTTTCGCTAGAGGAGCAGCATAGTGAGGCCGGTAGACGGTGGTACTGCAGAGGAAGGCGGGGGAAAAATAAAATCAAAGGACGCCAAAACAGTCAAATGAGAACAATAGGCAATGTGATTGCTCAAAAAAAAATCTTCATAAAGTATATAAACCTTAAAATTAAAAAAATGAACTCATGAAGATAATTTGAGCTATTGAAAATGAAACAATTGTTAACGCAGTTACATTTGAGTTACGTATACCTTCACACCAATGCACTTCTAACAGATTTATTTTCCCTCATATTTTTTTTATCTTAAAGTTTTACGTAATTTAAAAATTTGTAATGAACTTCAATTTTATGTTTAGAAACAAAATTAAAATAAAAAAGCATCTAGCATGAAATGAATGTAACCTATAATTTTTATTTACGGCAGTCTGATTTTTCTACGATGCTTTTAAATGTACAATTAAACGTGTATCTAGGATTTTTGCTACCATCAGATACTCCTTAATACGTTGATTAATGAGTACTTGTCAGCGCTAACATTAGGTAGCAGCCATCCATTAATCAATTTAATTTAAATAATAGGCAGAGGTGTTTAAATGATGATGAATGTTTTCTTCCTGAAGAGGTTATCAATAAACACTACAGCGTGGAAGGAAAGAAAGAGATACGTGCGATCAAAAGTAATGATCGAACAAGTAGAAAAAACGCTAAAAATAAATGAAGAAAGAAAATGTACAGAAAAATAGTGTTTGCTATTTAAAAAGGGCAATTTCATTTTCCCAAGCCTATCAATCATTACGCAAAACACCCTAAAAAGATATTCCAAATATGTTAAAATATTTTTTTATGGCATGAAGTATATGAAAAAACGCGTAGGTTCTCTACTACTATATATTGAGATTAAAGTTTAAAGTTTCAAAAGCAGTGTTTAAAAGGGACCGCGGTATTTGCTCGTTTTAACCGAGTGAACGTAAAAGTTTCCAATGGATGGCGTTGCAGATAGTAAGTATGTTTTTGATTAACAAAATTACACAGCAATTTTTTCAAAAAGTCAACCATCGGCTGCAATCAATATCGCAATAGAAGGAAAAGTCGGTGAAACTCAATTCTTCGTTTTTGACTTACAGGCTTACTACCTGCAGCGCTATCTGTTGAAAATATGTTGAACTAAAATTCGAAACTCTGGGGAGAAAAATTTACGGTCCACCACATGAACTTTCTGCAAGATGTTATTTTTTATCATTTACCGTTTTCCTGTTATAAATTTTTCAAAACAATTTCAGGACACCCCGGAACTCATCATTAACTTTCTGTTCCCTTCAGTTGTCAAAAGAATTTTTCCAAGAGAGGATTAGCTGAGCTGACGGGATGAGTGTTTTACAAATTTTATGAAGCACTTAAGTATTGCTCGCTTTAAGCAGGGTTTTCTCGAGTTATGCTGTTGTATTGGCGCAGTATAGCCCTTAAGGGCTCTTGCGCCATAAAAAATCAACTAACCAACCAACTATGCTGTTGTAAGCTTAACAATGTATAACCAAATATTTCCGATTTCCTCGTCAATTCCGAGTTCTCGTTAAAACAGTGCTTGTTATAAAAGAGTTCGGCTGGTTTTTTTTGGCCTTTTAAAAGACGAATTTACAAATTTTATGAGAGATGTCCGTCCGTGAGCAAGAAATAACCTTATTAAATCTCGCTATATATGCAATAGTGAGATTGACACGATCAAAAACTTACCTCCGAGGCAGTTTTAACAGAAAGCACAAATACCGAGATTATGTTTTTATTATTAAAAAAAGTCGAAAAAAAAAAGCTTTTTTCAATCAATCTTAATTTATCATTCAAACTTCTATATTGTAAGTCATAGCTTTTAATGTCACACTGGTCATTTTACAAGTTCTCTTCACTGTGGTCTTTCGTTTTATATTAAAGATAGGGACTTAATGGTTTCCTTGTTCTAAGCAGAGCACCGATTGCTAAAGCTTTTTTGCATAAAATTGTTCTGAGGTCATTTATTTGCTTGTTTTATTTTATTTAAAATTTCTTTTGCATAATGTTAACGTTCAGAAACTTTTATGCTTTATAAGAGAACGGATAAAAAGTACCAAAAAAAAATGTAAATATGGCTTGCATCGTTCAATATTCAATTAGTGAAATTCGATGCTAACTTTGATTGCTTGACTAATTTTATTCATCGATATAATAGCATGAAGTACTTTTCTAATCTTTTTAATGCACATTTTGATTACCTTATTTTTTATTGAGCGAAATGAGCAAAACATCGTAACGTTAAACGTTCGCAACCCGGTAACAAATTTAAATTTCATTTTCTTTATCCATAAATTAAATTTTACAAGTTCATTCCTAAAATGTTTACCTAAAAGCTAAAACTTTTTTCTTTTAATATAAATTCAGAACCATTGGCATGCTTTTCGAGAGCACTGGTGTGCAAAAATTAAGGACGAGACGGTTTTTTAAATATTACTTTGTACAAAAGCTTTCCAAATCAACACATTTAATACCGTAAGATCCCCAATACGTAAGGACATGTGTAATGTAAGCAACACTTACTAAAAGAGAAATCAGAGGGATAAAAAGAAGCTTTATTGAAAAAGTAGCATGGAGCGCAATGCGACCGAAGGCCGAAACATCCCTGTGATGGGTGTCCAGCAAGAAACATCCGGTCTTTAGTAGGGGATATGATCTCCCCCGACTGCTAGGCAGGTTTCACAGCGTCTGCCCATGCTGAGAAGGAGGATGTCAATGAGTTGTTGAGGCATTGCTGCCCATTCGTCTCGCAGCGCCAATCGAAGCTCCCGAATCGTTACTTGTAGTAAGGTACGAGCTGCCAAGCGTCTGCCTAGAAAATCCCATACATGCTCGAAGGGATTGAGATCCGGAGATCGTGCCGGCCAGTCCATACGTTCAATATCCTTACTCTCTAAGAGCTGTTCGACAGCTACTGTGCGATGACATGGTGCATTGTCGTCCATGAAAAGGAACTGCGGACCCATAGCGCCTCTAAAAAGACGCACATATGGAAGAAGATCTCGTTACAATAACGGGTCCCGTTGACTGAACCTGCGTCGAAGATGTGAAGGTCTGTACGACTACCAAGCATGATGCCTCCCCAAACGAGAACACCGCGACCTCCATACCTGTCCCTTTCAATGATGTTCGAGGGATGATTGCGGCTTCTCTGTTCTCTCCAGATGAGTATGCGATGAGAATCGCTACTCAGACTGAATCTGCTCTCATCTGTAAAGAGTACTCGTCCCCATTCATTGTCTATCCAATTCCGGTGTTCCCGGCACCACAGAGAACGCCTTCTCCGATGGTCAGGCGTTAGAGGTACACACCGTATAGGGCGTCGTGCAAACAGACCACCACCGTGCAGTCTTCTGGCCACGGTAAAACGCGATATCGGTCGTCCAGTCGCCTGTGTCGTGTGTCTAGCGATTTCTCCCACTGTCTGCCGCTGGCCTGTAAGACAATATACCGGTCAGCTGCGGGTGTGGTTCCTCGTGGACGACCACTACTGAACCCCCGGATAGCTGTTCCTGTAGTTTGAAATTGTCTCCAAAGTCGTGAAACGATGTTGTGAGTAATTCCGAACTCTGCAGCCACACTTGTCACACTGCGGCCTTCCTGCAACTTCCCAATGATTCGACCTCGGGTAAAAGCATCCAGATGTCGTCTAACAGATTGATTATTCGCCATTTCTCGCTGAGGCAGCAACTCGGTGTGATTTTAACTGCTATACGGCGTGCAATCTCTTTGCCAAAAATACTGATCTTACACCGACAACAAGCTTTATACTACTCAGACACTCCCCCATTACGTCTGCCTGCATATCTGTGCATGTGCTACCGTACATCACCTTACTTAATCTCCTGATTGGTCTTTCTGTCCGCTCTTCCTCTTCGTTCAGCTGATATGCTAATTTTTCGACTTCGTCCTTAATTTTTGCACACCAGTGTATATAAGTACGCGTGAGCATCGCAGGCATGTTAGACCCTATATAAGTAGGGGGTGGAGGAAAAGGGACACCTGTTGGCCTATGCCCGAGCCTGAAAGAGGGTCCAATATTTTTTAAACTAAGGGTGAAATAAAGGGATAAATAATATGGAGGGGGACCCAGAGAAGTCATTTGTGATGGGCCCCAACATTTTTGTGCACGTTCCTGTATGTACAGATATATCTCGCATAACTCAAAAAAAGGAGACTTTGTCGATCGGATGTGAAAAAAAGCCTCCTTTTGAGATTTTTATTTGTTATCTAAAATGTGGCATAAAAAATTTATTATTGTAATGAAGAAGACACACTTTTCGTTTAAAAACAATTTTTAAAAAAGTCAAAGCATGATATAGTCCAGGATGTGACAGTACATCTGTAGAAAAAATTGAGTATCGATATTTTTTTTTCAAAAATAATTAGTATGTGCCCTAGAAAGTATTTTGAACTTGGGTGGACATGGACATCCACCACCTGGTACATTCTTCTGCTATGATTTCATCAAAGATGGCAGCCGCTCGCTCTCATAAATGCTCATTAATTCTGCAGAAAGTTCGAGCACTGGGAATATTTTTTCAAAAATGTTAATAAGTGTACCAGAAAGTACTTGGGACTGTGGTGAACATCCGCTACCTGGTGTATTTCCCTGCTATGACGTCATCAAAGACGGCGGCCTCGCGATTTAATAAATGCTCATACCTAAGTTAATACTTAACCGATTTGACTGAAAATATTATCAGCATGTTGCAATTAGTGTTTTAAAGGTGAATTGCAGTGCGCTTTATCTGCTGCTCTTAAACAATAACTATTTATTCATTTTTACACAAAACACTTTCTTCTTTACGAATAGTAGGGAAACAATATAAATATTAAATTTGTTGAGACACGTTCAAATTTAAACACGGTAAAATAAAAAAAGCACGGTAAGTAGAAATCTAACATCTAATATAATCTAAAAAGAATGTTTTAAAAGCATTGCTATAAATCCTTACTACTACACTCGCAGAGAGAGCTAAGAGGATACTTCATCTGCTCTACACGTTCCGGAGTGTTTGGCATATATGATGTAATTACACACTTCAATAAAATCAGTTGAAATTTTCTGTAAGTACTCTTCAAGCACCAAATCATTTTTACCGCTTAAAAAGTACACTTACGTCGGTCTAAGCGAACCGCCCAATTGTGAATAAAATGTCGTTGAAAGTATGTTAAATAAAAATTTAGTTAAATGACCCTTAGTAATTCTGCTAGTAAGCAACAAATTCTCAAAATCAATGTTCTTTGCATGATGATACAGCTGTGTGTGTAATCTAAGTTTATCTAAATATTTACAGAATGACTGTCTTCATAATACCTGCACAAAATAGTTTTATGCAGATTTAATGTTTTTTTCTATGTAATTCTAGTCAGATGTTATCCAGATGAATTACCCAGATATTTTATTGTTGCACAATGAAGAGCAGATGTTTTGGTTAGCTTATTCCTGCTAACTGATCCAGATATTACATGGATGGCTAGAAGCAATGAACATAAGCTTTCACCATTTTTGTTGATGAGCATCTTGAACAACTAAAAGTCAGTGAAACAAGACTAACACCATTATATCCATATCAGCATTAACAAGAACGGTTTAAGTACAGGAGACCGGGGATAGTTGGCAAACTTTTTAAACTTTATTTTTTTAAAGGTTGTAAATAAAGTAGAAAGTTTTTATTTTACTGCTTGGATAATCTGTAGGGTATCAGCAATAAAGTCTTATTTTTGTTTTGACAGTACTATGCTTTGTCTATTTTTTACTTTTACTTTTTTTTTTGTGAACCTTCGCAGAGTTCGCACACTTGCCCCGTCAAGGGGTAAGTGGGCGAGCCGTATGGGTTAAGTTAGCGAATTGAGAAAAGCTCATAATAGACAGAGAAAATTTAACATAAAGCCTTAATCATGCTTTATATAAGCAAGTAAAACTTACCAATGAATGGAAAAAGCGAAATTAGTATTGTAATTGCTTTAAAATTAGGTATGTTATACCATATAAAAGATTTAACTTGGATTTTTGAAGTAAATGCTGAAAAATGCAAACATTATTTGAAATGAATTATTTTATTTGCCTCCGTTCTTCTTTTTTATGTTTCTTTTGGATTTACATTCCTTTTTTCTTGGATTCAGAGTTTTTTTGTATGTTTTTGGGGACTTTTTGTGATGATTTGCGTTTTTCTGTTGCGATTCTTTCATCCTGAAGAGCCTTTTTGACTGGAGTATTAAAGAGAATAAATCGGCAGGTTTAAGAAGGGAATAAATACTAAAAATGTCAAATTTACTTTTTGCAATCTAAAATATCTCCTAGCTTCAATCTACATGTGGGTGGTAAGAAACAAATAAAAAAAACATTCCCTAGTGATAGTTATAGAGCATTGAATTTAGCGTCAGGTCTAAGAAGGAAACAAATCCCGGATTTATTTCCTTCTTAGAACGTATAATTTATTTTTTCTGCTAGGTTGTAGCACGAGTAGTTAACCAATTAAGAAAACTATTTTAAATGTTTATTGCATGATCGTTCGTTGTTGGTTTACGAAACGTTTGTTTATTCAGTGTGTCAAAGTCTATATCGTTATTTCCATCAAAGTATGATTAATTAATTATTTGTTATTAACTTATTTACTACAACATGTCATCGGGAGATTCCGATGAAGTGTCTGAAGTTTATGGTTTCCCACAACGGAAAAGAGGTGTTTGCAATATTAATAAAACGGAGACATTCGCAATTTCGAAATACAGACATTTAATATATGAATCTTCAACTGCAGGATATGTAACTACTTGTGTGTTCATTGATCGCCCTGTCAAAAGAAGTTTCGTCTTGCAAAAAAACAAGAACTGATGTGAAATTTCCCACGAATCCAACTTACAACGCTAAACTTGCAATAAATTCTAAAAAAATTGGATGATCTGAAAAAACTTCTTCGTTACATTCCAGATGAAAAGAAACTTGTTTTACTACATCTCACCAGGATAAAGATCACCTGGATGATTGATATTGTGATTTTTTCTTTATAATTTAATTTTTACTTTTCATAATTTAACTTTTTAACTTTTGTAATTTTTATTAAAAAAAGTAATAATTTCTTACTAATTTCAAAAGCTGTTTGCAATTTTTACTCCGATAAATGTCATAAGTTTTAAGAAGGAAATAAATCCAACAACTTCTACCAGATCTATAAAAATTCTAAATAGTTCCAATATTTTTTTCACGATACCACATTACACTTAAAAGAGCTCTCAAACTCTTGTACAAAGCCGGAAGATATTGAATGAAATTTACGAAACTTATAGGTTTTTTTAATTCCCCAAAAATTCGATTTTTGGACTTATTTCCTTTTCAAACCTGTCGATTCAATTGCAGTAGACTCCTTTCGATTCCTTCCTTTTTTTGATCTGACCCTCTCCAGCTTTAGGATAAGGTCGTATATGACCTGGAGTAATGCTCAGAGACGTATGTGGGTTTAGCTGATACATAGCGCTATCTTCAGTAAGAAACTCTAAATCTAAATTATTGAATGAAGTAGCAACTGAATCTGCTCTAGGACAGATACATCCAGTTTTTCTACTTTCTTCTAAAAGGGTTGCTGCTGGGACGAACAGATTCACTCATAGATCCAGGAGATTGGGAGTCTGACCGATCAGTGATATAACTTGGCATGAAGTCAGTCCTGAAAAATGTTTGAATTGCAGGGAAACACACCAGTTCCCTTGGAACCTTTTATAACATTAATGAGGAAAAGCAACTGTTACCACCGTTGGTACGTCGTAAATCGTCATTGGCTTTCCTGGATTATTCACTATCCAAGAATCACAGGCGGAATTAGCATACTTTTTCAATAGGCCATGTAGACTCTTATTAAAAGGCAGCAACTTATGGCTACAATGTAGTGAGAAAGAGAGTAGTGTTATTAATATTTTTAGTAGAGTAGTAGTTTTCTTACAAAAAAAATCCAGCCCTTCTATTGGCGTGGGTGTCGTAAATGTCTATTAAAAGAATCAGAGGTGTTTCTTTGAACATCTAGTGTTTTTAGCAAAATCCCTTAAGAAATCTAGAAACATTTCAGCTGTTATCTACCCACTAGGGGATGCATCATACATGCAGCATTACATCTGGTGCGGTTTTCCCGTTATTGGTTTTTCTCTGGAATTTTCTCATTTCCAGAAAGACGAGCACGTATGTTGGCAATTGTATAAGCCATATTAATTGTTGTCTATAAGTAATAATAAGCTCAAGAATATTGTACCTAATGCAATTATTTCATTAAATTCACAAATTACAGAATTTAAATTTAAATTTTTAATTTTTGGCTCTAAAAACTTAACTTGGGGCAAATATGCGAATTTGCACACTTACCCCGAAAAAAGTTCGCCTACTAGCCCCAACTCGCCGTATTGAAATCAAGTTAAACTGGTTTGAAAACGGTTTCATAAAATAATCTGAATAGGACGTCATTTGTTGCGTAGAATCATGGGTATTCAATATTAATAAGTTTTTATAAATTACTCTACTATTATATGTTTTATAAGAAAATAACTAAGGATGAAAAAAATTACTAAACACTGCGAAAAAACAACTTTCTCTCGTGCAACACGTTCAGTTTGGCAGATTTCACTGAAAATACACTGACAGTAGCAAGGCAGCTACGTGGATACGTGACAGCTCACTCACAGCTGTCAAACCAAAAACGAGAAAATTATTTGACATTCGCACACTTACCCCTTCGCATACTAGCCCCGGTCTCCCGTATACTCGGATATATCTTCATAATGATTCAGCTTTCTGAAGTATACTTCCTATACTGTCAAACTACGATTATTTCATTTCAGGGGATTACTTTGCTATCTACTATGCACAGATAAACAGTCGAGTAATACCTCATCTTCATCACCATGAAAGGCTCTAAGAATGAGGTTTGAATTGCATGGTATTCGAGTTAAAGATGCAATCTCTGTATTGGCATTGCGCACCTCTAAGATCCTGTTTGTTTTTTGATGATTCCAGGAAACTGCTGAGTTGAACAGGCACTGGAGTATCTTAAGAGATTGTAACGACATTAATGATGATGCTGCTATCATATCTTCGCACTGTCTCAGACGTTTTAGAGGAAAATTTGCAAAAACGAAAAAATATATATATAATAGATTCTTCCGTTTTTTAGTAAAGCTCCCAATACATGATGAAGAGGCATAAACTGATTCGTCACAAGTTTCTTATCCATATAATAACCTTTCGTAAAGAGTTAATGGCGTGTACGGTATAACAGGTGCTTTTTTTAGACTTAAACAAGGTGTCATCTTCACCACGAGTGCTACTATAAGATACTTCTAGCTCTTAAAGCAATGAAGTTTTTACGATTTTAATATTAACATTTGAACATTCAACAATAAACAGTTTTCAAATAGTTCATATCGAAAGAGCTCTTTCATATCATATGAACGAACTTGAGCCATTTGAATGATGCGGTGATATTAACTGATTGACTTCTTTTGATTAGCTTAACATTTTGTACTTTGTTGCAATGAAATTTTGAATATAGATGGTACTTGAAATTCTTACTGTTTTGCCCTCGCATCGTGCAATTCGCAGTGTACATGTCTACATGATACATGTCTTCATCTCTCAGTCTTAAATAGGTTTATACGATACATGTCTTCATCGGTCTTAAATAGGTTTAATATCTTCTCCTTTGAATCTTGTGAAACCAGTGCTTTTGTTTGTAAACTGAGTAATGGATTAGGAAGCATACTAAACGGGTTCCTTTTTTGTAGTATATATATTTAGACAATGATGCAACCTTTGCGTCTAATATCCGAGTTTGCTTCACAGAAAATCGAGGTGAATGCGCCAATCTTTGACAAAAGCCATAGAATCTGTTACATCTCGAAATACATCTTATCAGACGTTCATAATATGTAATCTCAAATTCTGCTACTAACTTGTTTTGTTTAGTAAACCCTAATATGGTAAACTGTTTATCATCTTACTCAAAATCTACCCTCTGTTGCATTTACTGCACATCGTATGCTTCAAGGTTCCCCGTCTTCTCACTTTGAAGAATAATAACACTCTCGGTTGCTATTGTCTGCGCCATGTAAAGGAAGCGAGTAATAAATATCCTTGCTAATTAGACACACTAGATAAAAAACGGTAATTTTTTTTTTTTTTTTTTTTTTTACACAATTAACTTTGAATAGCATTTTTTATTGTTATTCAACTGTCTGGTATTAAAATTTAAAAAATCCTAAATAATTATTAATAACTGTTATTGATCTAAATTTTAATTATTAGTAAAAAAACATTTAAAACAGTGTAGCTTAATGACAAACTTAAATCAGACAAAATAGTATAAAAGTGCAAGATTCATGCAAATAGACCAGGTATTATTATAGATATAAGCATTTATCAGAGCGCGCGGCCACCATCTTTGATAATGCCATAGCAGGAAAATTAATAAGACGGCTGATATCCAGCCTAAGTTCAAAATACTTTTTAAGACACCTATTAAAATTTTTCGAAGAAAAGATTTTCCGTACTCAAACCTTCTGCAGAATTAATGAATATTTATGAAAACAAGTGGCCGCCATCTTTGACGACGTCATAGCAGGAGAATGCACCACGTGGCGGATATCCATCCCCCCCCCCTAAGTCAAAAATACCTTCTAGGATATCTACTAAACATTTAAATAAAAAACGTTCTCTCTACTTAAACTTTCCTAGAGAAGTGCTATAAGATCCAGGAATAATAAAAGCACAGAATTAATTTAATATTCTTAGGTACAAGGCGAAAAATATATAAGGTATAAGGAATAAATATTCGAAATTTGTAAATTGTTCCTTCAAGACTTCAATTACTTAGATTTTATTAAAAAACTTCATTATTCCAGACTTTATTTGCTTATTTAAGCACCGTAACATTGAGGCAAAAAATGAAGTTCGTCAACTGAACCAGCAATAAAAATATGTCTCAATAATCAATATTGTAAGCTTCTTTCTTTAGCGGTAGTATGTATGGTAGTTATAAAAAATAATTTTATGCCATTTAAGCTATACCATTGCTATAGTCTCTTAAAATAGTTTCTTCAAGCAAATTCCCCGTCGATTAAAAAATAAATATAAATTAATCCTTAATTAAAATAAATACAGTAACATATAGCAATTAGCTCTGGCATAAGGGCGGTACCTTATTGCTTAACAGTAACATAATATCAAAATGATTGCATACATCCTTTTAGCTATCACCAAACATCTGCTTCTAACTGCATAAATATAGCAACACTTTTTATGAACAAAACCACCAATCTATCGAGAAAGTATGCGTGTGGCATTGTTTATCTGGGAGCCGTTATAAGGGCTATTTCTAAAACAAATAAAATAAAGTACACTCTAAAAAAAGTGTTGCTTTTAGCTAACATAATCAGAAACGACTATAAATCAGATTAAATTCAGAAATAATTAACGTCAGTAACCTGTGCATTAAAATGGGCTATTAATACGTCAGCTTGTTTTTGTTTGTGAATGAAATAAAGGAAGATTGTATAACGCTTATGATCTAAACTGCTATAACGGACTTTCTGAAAAATTCGAAGACAAAGTAGGTCGTTTTTGCGACACATTTTGCCATAATTAAATCTGAGTATTAAAGCTTGTAAAGAATAGGGTTTCTGAAAGGGTGCTCAAATACGTTTAAACTTAATAGCTAATTGCATATTGTTGGTCATTTATCTTGTTTAATTATCTGACATTTATGGCTTCTAGTCTTCCGTCTTTTACTTTAGATGCCATTAGATGCCCTTAAGGAATATAAACTTTTCACTTTTTGGATGATTTTAATTAAGCGGTTTTGTCACACTGTTGCTAAGAAACACAGAAAAAAAGTTTGAACTATGATTGCTGTTGCGAGCAATTATAAATTATATAAAAACTGTAGTAGAAACTGACATTTTAAACGCTTGTTTTTAAGGCAAAGAGTAATAGTTTCTTGGAAATGGCTTAAAATTTTTTATGAGTAGAAAAAATGTAGTGTAAGCACTGAAAACAGAACTTACGACAAGAAAAGTTAATGCCTACACCCTTGTGCGAATTAATGGAATCAAGTTCGGAATTTTTAATTTTCGAATTTTCTAGGTTGTTCAATCTTTGTTTATAACAACTGTTTAGCCTACCATTTGATTAGGCACTATAACATCACAGTTTTTTGTAATAAATATTGTGTTTTGTTTAAGTGTTATAAACTTCTACACATTTTTGCTGTTTTTTCTCAATCCGGTCGCTTTTTATCTTTTTGTTAACCATGAATGTTTCTCCACGGAAGAGGCAGGTCATTGTAACATTGAGTGAAAATCTGATTGCACAGCAAAAGAAAAACTGATTTGCGCATTGCTAAAAATATGGTTTAGAGATCAAGAGTTCAAAGACAAGTGAAAAGTTCTCTTTGACTTGATGTCCAGTAGAGTGAAAATGGTGCTGGACAAAAGCGGGGAGGGCATACTAAGTGGTGATTTTATGATTAAATGATGTAAATAAAAGTGATTTTGTAAAAAATTGACTTGATTTCATTAATTTTCACAAGGGTGTAAAAAAATATGAAGTATGTGTGTAAGTAGAAGATGGACGCCATCGCCTAGGAAGAGCGGAGGCCGCTGGACAATGCTGCTGGCCTAGGCATTGGACCAGATAATTTGTCCCTTTACTATAGAGGTCAATGGACAGTGGCTATCGCAAAAGCTCGGGTCCAAAACTCAAAGGAACATCAACTGCGGTCAAGTGAGATCAATAAGCAATGCGTTAATTGCCTTAAAAACTAATGAATATTTTATAAAAAGTTTTTTCCATTAACCACTCTCATTTTTTAATTATTTTGTTATTAGAAAATCGCCCGTTATACGAAGCAGTTGTCTGTTTGGTGATAATTTGATAGTTTAAATTTTAACCCTAACTCCAAAATCCAGTTGATAGCGTTCATTGTTGATCGCTTTTTTTTTTCTTAATTCTCCTAACATTAGTCTTACCAGTAAAACAGTTGAGTTACCAGATCCAGTTCAGCCTTGTCAAAATAAAGAATTTCTCTGCATGTCAAGCATTGCCAAAAAATATTATCAAATGATATATAACTTACTAAGTTTTTGGTGCTTCAACAATGCAATAATCTCATCACGCATGCTATGGAGCGAGTTTTATTGTTGATGACGTCAGAGCTTTACTCGATTAGTGATTTCGGCTATAATATTTATGAGGATATCGATGGTATCCTTACGCATTTAAAATTTTGTTTACTTCTTACCACTTCTTTTAGGTACGCCTTTTTTTTTTCTTTTTCGGTATAAAGTCTATACAAAAACTTTCTTGTAATATACAAAATTAATATTGTAATATACAAAATACATATTAAAATTTATTTTGGAAAAGTAATCAAGCTTTTCAAGATATAGCAGTGTCCAAAACAGATTGCAAACAAAAGTTGCATTCATTTTTGTGATATCATTTCGTAAAAGCATTACTTTTCCTCACACCTACGTCAAACAAATAACTTTTGTTGACAAAATAGGGTTTAAAAAATAACGATATCACACAGAAGCGTACCTCTAGAAACTGAAAACTTTAGCCATTTTAGAAAAGGACTTTTTAAAAAAGAAAAATTCATTTCTATTGCTTGGATTTCTCTAAGTCAAAAATTTACAAAAGTCAAGAGCGTTTCAATCTTCTAAGAACAGCATACTCATATTTATTTTTGCAATAAAATGCAATCATTTGGATAAAACTCTCTGCAGCTTGAATTGATTTTGTTTGAATTTGTTTTTAAGGGAAAGAAAAAAAAAATACTTTATGTTAGAAAATTTCGCTGTTTTTAGTTTTTTTAAAAGTCACTAATTAAAAAAAAAAGCACACTTACCGTGTAGTCATGTAAACATTTTAAGGTTCATTCTAAACAAAATAATAATGCGTAGATAAAAATTAAAACAGAGGGATAGTCAAAAACTTTTTTTCTTATATTTTAACCGTAAATTGCTTTTTTTTTTAAATTTATTTACGAGGGTTTGCTACTGCAATGTTCGAAGTACGGCATTCTACATTTCCTAATACTTGATATGTATAACGCTATTACAACAAAGACAAACCTTTGCCTATAATATATTTTCACTATTTAACCTTCTAAAATAAGTACCACAATGAATTAAAAAAAATATTCACATTAACACATCCAAGTTTTAGAAAAAAAAAATCCCATGTTGTTTTGCTGTTATCGAAACAATTTGAATTTATTTTATATAACGTTAAATGTTTAAGTAAGATAATTATGTGTGATTCTGTCGCACGGTACGGTGGTTTCTTGGGGAGATAGGCGATAAAGAATGACGTTGACAAAATATTTTACATTATACTAGACTTTTTCTTGCAGATTAATATTATTTTTTTTTAAATTCATTTGAAAGAATATTAAAAACAATAGATTGACATTATAATGATTTTAATTGTCCTTATTTTTTAAATGGAATTTTCCTATTTTATTGGATTTTTTGAAAATGGATAAGGTGCTAATTTTTCTTAAAACGTGCCACGATCATGATACCGTAACTTTGCTTACCCTGAAAGTCTTGCAATTGATTAGTGTTTTTTTTTTCTTTTCTTTTTTTTTTAGTATGTTATTTAGTAGACTAAAAATCTCAAAAGTTAAACTAAATTTATTAAAAATTGAAACTTAAAAAAAAAAAAAAAAAAAAAAAAAAAAAACGAATACTCACTTAGTTGCAATATTCTTGCGTGCAAAATTTTTTAATTATCAAAAGCATTTTTTTTTTGTGTGTCTTTTTTTTATTATTTCATTTCTTTATTTATTCATTTATTTTGTCGTATGTTATGAATATTGTTGAAGAGGGTTTCGAAATGAAATCATACCTTAGTTATGCAAAATTTAGGAGTATTTTGTAAAAATACTATGTAAATGTATTTATTCATTAGAAACAGAAATTTGCTTTTGTATAAATTTTTGATTTATATAACATTCACAATGACTTTTTTTTATTCTAGCACTTTCTAACAATAAAATAAACAAACTATTCGGAAAACATACCGATTCAATGCATTTATGTGAAACGTAATAATTATACTTCATTGCCTTGTAAATGTTTCTATATAATTAACTTACGATGTCGAAACGCAAAACTGAAACCATAAAAAAAGATGAAATCCCACATTCATAGACATGCATTTTAACATGGTTGTGCCAGAAATAAATCCTTTCATGAAATACACCACGTTTTGGAAAATGGGTAGTTTTTAATAGTATGTAATTAATGATGTAAAAATAAACAGACAAAAACATGGAAAACTGCATATTTAACCACTTAAATCTCCTCCTAAATAAGCTCACACTCCTATAAAACACATAAATATCTTAATGTAACATTCATGCAAAAGGAAATAAAAATGTAAGGGAAGCAAGGAACACAAGGTATACAAAGACAACGTTCAGAATGATTTAGTGCTTTTGTATTAAAGGTTTTTTCATCTCCTTTCTCGTCTTAAGTAACAGATCCATTAGACATCAAGCATTCTTGAGAAACGAAATAATTCAGTCAAAATAATTCTTACACTTTATTAACCACTAAAGCATTAAACGCTATCGAGTAATGCAACGAAGTGTAAATGGAGAAATAAAAACTACCGAAAAACAGTTTCCTTTCAAGAACGCATTTTTAGTGAAAGTGTGTTCGTAGTATTTTTGCTTTCTGTTAAGTCTGCTTGAGAGTTGAGTGTTTGCTCGCACCAGTCGTTAAATGCGGTGAATAGATCAAATGACAGGAGTGGAAAAAATAAAGTATGATTTTCTAGCGATGAAAAGTATTTTATGTTTTTCTGCTATTAAATTGCCATGGGCAATGCAAGCTTTATTTTGAATACAGTGAATAGAGAAATTAAAATGCCATCTTATAAAGATTTATTATTGTTGATTTTATTGTTATCACTATTTTGCAACCAAAGCGATCTCTTTTTTTTTCTTTATTCAAGTATTAGTGCGGTTTTAAGTTTTTCATGATCTTTTTGTGTATTTTTTTAAAAAATTATCTTGTGTATGTTTATTTAATATATAACTGTAGCTAAAAGAGTACAATATTTCACCCAAAGTCAATTTAATTTAACAAACATTGAATAATTGTTCATAGTTTAGAATTAAAACAGAAAGCTGATCAATAAACGACAGTAAAATACAGCAAATAGCTACTTCAAGGCCATAGGGTATATACCATAGGGAGGGTTATACTCCATATACGCCGTATACTGTCAAACAATTTTAGACATATAGCGTATACCCTCAAACTTCAAAAAATTTCATATTATGACATATTATGTATACAATCACATACACACCTTGCGCGCAATGGATTACTGGGAGTATACCAGAAAAATTGAAGGTCAACATCACTGTCTTCATCAGTGTAAAAAACTCCCCACACAGCAAGAAAGCTGTGACGGAACTCACTTTTACGGAATCCACTCGCGATTTTCTGGTTGTGTGGTGCGCTTTCTGCATTGATGAAGAGGCTCCACTGTAGCCTTGAAATAGCTATTTGCTGTATTTTCTTGGAAAGTTTTGATTTTTATATACGTTGATTTACCACTTTAATCATACATTTCTGTTGTTGTTAAATATAGGAAACAGAAGATTAATGTATTTTATAATGGTAGATCGCAATATACCGTTAAAAAAATATTTTAACAACACACAGGCATCGATTTTGATTTATTTTGATGATTTATTACGCATTGCTTTTGTGTGTAGCAGATCGCGATGGAAAGCCTGTTTCTTAGTTGGTAAGAGCGTCCTGTTAAAAACGTGAAGTTCGTGGGATCGATCCACACCCTCCCCCCATGGGCAGCGAAAACTAAACAAATACTAGCTGCGTCGCCCGGTTGCAGGGTGTACCTCGAAAAAGAAAGTTATGTCAAGTGACGCGTGTTCAACAATCAGACTAGAACAAAAAAAAAAGTAAAATTTTGTGGCAGATTGCGGAAAAACAACCAAAAGTAAACATTTTGAATCCTCCCAAAGACAGGAAAAGCTTTTAAAACAAAAGCCAGTATTTCATTTGTTCGTATTCGAGAAAAAAATGGCAACAGATCTTTCATCTCAATGATTTCTTCACGCTACAAATTTTATTAAAAGCATTGTTACAGAAAGTTGAGATGAAGCGCTGAATAATAATTTGAATGGACGAAAGCCTTCGAAAAATAGGGATTTTGTCAAAATCCAAGTGTCATAATTAATAGTTTTTTTATTGATATATCCGCTAATTATTGTCGGAGGATTATGTTAAATATCCAATCATAAAGACGGGAAGATTACGAATCTATTCATACCTGATTCGATGGTCAGTTAACTGGCGTTCGGGAGAAGTAACTTGGACATAGATAGATACATAGATATATATATAGATAGGTACATACAATCAGTTTTTAATTATGTAAGGCGTCACATTTTCGCTGTTATTAAAAAAAAATGAATTCCTAATGTCAAACGTGAATGCTTCGCAATGGTCAGCTAGTTAAAATATAATAAGATATGCAAGGTTTAATAATTGACTGAGAGGCGTTTATTTACTTCGATGCAAAGGTAAACTCAAGCAACGAACTTCAATTTCCATCAAACGTTTTACAGTAATAATAATGAGTTGATATATCAGAGCAAAAATACATAATTGGCAACACTGCATCATGCTAGATAAAATAATAAGTACATTTGTTTAGAATTCCTTATAAATATCTAAACTGTTGTGTAATTTAATGCAATGTTTCAAACTACATTTTACTTCAAGTTTCCCAAAATAAGTTTAACTTCCGCTACTTTAAGAAAATAACTTCATTACGGTAAAAGAGCAAATAGAGTGCTTACTGTGTCTCGTTTCTTGTTTGCATTATCTGTTCTATTTTGCAACATGCATCGTATCTGCTACTTAACACATAAAATACATGTTTAAATAATGTTATTAAATGAACTGCTATCGGAACAAGTGAAATTAATTTGTGTATTTCTAACTCAAGAATTATTGATTGAAAGAACTTTAAACTATATAATTAAACTTCAGTTAAGTTCATTTTAACGTTAAAATATGGTAATAGTAGTGTTCATTTTATTCTTGTGCTCAAACACTGTTAATATTGCATTAAACCAAAAGTGTTATACAAAATGTATTCGGGAATCATCTGAAAGTTCAATTTTTGTATATTATGCAAACAAAGAGCCAAAAAAAATAAAGTGGAAAAAAAAATTACGTGGACGTAAAGTATTTTAATGATACATAAATTGTGTAAGAAATAATTTTTAAAACACAATCAACAAACCATGCTGTTAGGAATGGTCTGTCTTAGTTCGTGTAATAATTGGCGAATGATTAGAAATGAATGCTGAAATATAGTATCAGTTTTGAATCAGAACAAGATTTTCAAGTAACTATCTTTATTTTTACAAAGATGACAGAATATTGCATTATACACTGAACTTTATTTTTTATTTTTGCATTGGTACAGCAATGCCACGTTTTTGAAATACAAATAATAAATTTCGTATCCAAAAACCTTGGTCCCAAAACATTAGATCATTTCCCTCTTATATTTCGTGTTTTAATTTTTATTAGAAATTTTGTCAGTATTTTAGATTACTAAATTTACACAAATGACGAAGAACTACTAAGCCTGGATGGCAGCTCAAAAGGAGTTTGCATCTGTTTGGCAGAGTCTTTAAAGAATCGTGGTTTCTTTTTTTTTTTCTTTTTTGAGCAATCACGATTGCTTATTGTTCTCCATTTGACTGTTTTGAGGTCCTATCATTTTATTTTCCCACCAGCACCCTTTGCAGCATCACCGTCGGCCGGCAGTCTCACGATGCTGCTCCTCTAGCGAAAACCGTCTCCAGGTTGCGTCCGTATCCTACACTTACACGCATACATACACGCACGTACACACACACATACACACACATACATACGCCTGCACACACATACACAAACACATACACACACATACATACGCCTGCACACACATACACACATACATACCCCTGCACACACATACACGAACACAAACACACACACAAACACACGCACACACTCAAACACATACACACACCCCTACACACAACTACCCACACACTCATGCCTGCACACAAGCACATTCCCCCCCCCACACACACACAGACACTCATACACACAACTACCCACACACGCATACCTGCACACAGACAAACACACATGCCTACACACACATACACAAACCCCCATACACACATACCCCCACCACACACAAACAAACATGCCTACATACACACACTCGTGATTGCGAAAAACATAATTTGAAATCAAGAGATCAATTTTTTTTTTTTTTTTCAAAGGTTGAAGCATGAATAACCAAAGCGCTGACAAAAGGGTCGAGTTAAAAAAATATAACCAAGGTGTTTCCAGCGACTTTTCAGAGAGCGACGTTATTCTGCAACAAGATTATGAAAGAACGCACTGAATACGACGACCCCTGAAGAAAAAAAAAAACGTGTTGCAGTAAAGGTTCGACTTTACTCCAGTATTAGCGCTCGACATTACACAACCTTCGGATCAATATTTATTTCGATCAATGAAAATTTTCTCTAATAAAACTGAAGAAAATTTGTACAGTAACAAGAAGCGCAACCACCACTTGTAAAACACATTGGTTTTTTCAAGTCGAAATGCTATTTTAGTTATCCTTAAAAATGTGCAGAATAAAAATAAACGAGCTGATGTGTGCATCACCTGACTTCCTTTTACGCCAATTAAATGATAATGGCGCCTTGGAGTAGTCAAGACAACACTAATTTTTTTTCACCCCTAGTTTTTTGCAAACCGATGCAAAAAATCGTTTTACACAGATTTATTTCCCCATTATGGGCAATTAAAATATGATTCAGTGGTTAATTCTTTAAATATCACCAACATTGGCCGCATTAAAACAAGATTTAAAAATAAAAATAAAAAATAAAAAACGCCAAATTTTTTGTCAAATTGGCGACAAAACTTGGCGGCAAAAAGCTTGGCGATATATCGCTAAGGTTTTGCCAAATTATAACACCACTTGAAGTAGCATTGAAATTAACAATGATTTCCCCCAAAAAAGGCGTAAAAGACCCCCTTTGTAACACCAAAATGCAACCAAAAGGGGAAGTGTGCACAACTGGACCCCACTAGGAGTCTACGTACCAAATTTCAACTTTCTTGGACAAACTGTTTTTGAGTTATGCGAGGCACATACGGACATACGTACTTACACAAATACACACGTACGCACATACATACGCACGTACATACGAACGTCACGAGAAAGTTCATTGTAATTAACTCTGAGGTTGTCAAAATGGATATTTCTCGTGTCTGTACGTTTCTAGGCATATATCCACTTGTGGTCGAGTCAAAAAAAAAAAAAAAAAAAAACTCAACATTCATTCGGGAGTGAGCAAAATGGAAACTAAGGTCAATTTTTGAGTGAAAATTTTTTCGCGAATACAATAAAAAAAGGATGTTCATGCTAAGATTAACTAAACTTTTGATGTAAATAAAGACTTATTTGCTTAAAAATGAAAAAAAAAATATTCCACTCTACCTAGCACGTACACATAAACACCAATTTATTATCAAACGAGCTGATGTGTACATCACATGACTTCCTTTTACTCCAATTTTAATGTCATTTTTCCATTATTGGCAATTTTAATGTGATTCAATAGTTTACTCTCTAAATATCACCAACAGTGGCCAAATTGAAACCAGATTTGAAAAGAAAAAAAAAATCGCCGAATTTGACGCCAACTTGGCGACCAAAAGACTGGCGATATATTGCCAAGTTTCCGCCAAATTATAACACCACTTGAGTTTACATCGAAATTAACGATGATTTCCCCCCAAAAAGGAGCAAGACACCCCCTTTGGAGCATCCGAATGCAACCAAAAAGGAAGGTGCACAACTAGACCCCACTAGGAGTCTAAGTACCGAATTTCAACTTTCTAAGACATTCCGTTCTTGAGTTATGCGACATACATACACACACACATACGCACATACATACGTCACGAGAAAACTCGTTGTAATTATCTCGGGGATCGTCCAAATGGATATTTCGGGTGTCTGTACGTTCCTAGGCATATATCTACATGTGGTCGGGTTGAAAAATAAACTCAACATTAATTCGGGGGTGAGTAAAATGGAAATTAAGGCCGATTTTTGAGTGAAATTTTTTTCGCGAATACAATACTTCCTTTTTTGTAAAAGGAAGTAAAAAATATGAAACTAATTACCGCTCTTATGACAAAGAATATCTTCCTCAAATACGGACCCCAAAATGTGTTTAAAACCACTTTCCATGAAGGAAGCAGTTGTTACCTTTAAACAGAAAGTTTAATTTTTATTTGGAAATAATTAGCATAATTGTCTTTCACGACATTATTTAAGCCTTACTAGGCAAACACATTTCATCCTTTTGTTAATTTTACCAACATTAATGATGAGAAGTATCTCTTACTCTTTCTTTGCGTTGTAATCTTTATTAATAACCTCCCCTTAAGGCAAACATTCATCACTCTTTAAATATCTCTGTCTGTTATTTAAATTATATTGATTAATGGATTACTGCTACGTAGTACGGGTGATGGTTTGAACTCATTAATCAATAAATTACGCACCTTTTGTAAATTATATACTTTATCCGAAACAAACTGTTCAATGGTTCTCTGATTTTTTGTAATGATTGTTAAAAAGTTGCTAAGTTTGAGTTAGAAGTATACGATCGATGCTCTTACGGTAAAATTAAAAATTATTAAAATTGTTTGTATTCAAGTGCTGTACTAAAGTATTTACAGTTTTAAAAGCATAAACAAAATGCAAAGAAATGTGACTTGGACACACAGGGTGAATCAATAAGAATAGGAGGGTTACGAAAGGCTACTGATTTCGAAATAGTAGACTTACAGCTCGATCGAGGAACTTTAAGGAAATAGGAAGTGGTAAAATTTTAGTTGGCTACCGCTAGATGTCTCTGTATGTTTTCCTAAGTGTCTTACGTGGTATTTATCATTCAGTTAGTCAAAATGTCGAGTAAAAGATGCTTTAGCACTTAATGATCTGCCATCTAGGTCACCTGGCCTAAAACTTTGTGATTATTTTCCTGTAGCGATATGTAAATGAGCGTCCTTACATCTTAATCTTATTGAAAATAGAAATCGGATCACTGCAGCATTTGCTTGTTCGTCTGTGGAAATACTACAACATGTACGGCAGGAATAAGAGTAGAGACGTGATACCGTTCAGGTGTCAGGAAGGGCGCACTAGAGTATCTGTGGTGTGGTAATGCCACAAATTCCTATCTTGCATCGGACTCCGTTCGTTGGAAAATGTGGATAACGGCATCCAGATGCAAAATAGGAATATGTGGCATTACCACATTGGTACGTTTGTTGCGCTCCCTCTTATTGTTTCCGGTTCCCGGCCCTTCTGGTTGCTTCGCGATCTTTCTGGAAAGTTCGCGGAGCGGATATGACTTCCGTTTTCCGGACTCGCAACGCCTTTTTTCGGACCTGGAGCGGCAGTTGGTGAGGTGAGAGTGCGCGGTTGTGCAGGTGTGTTCCTCTCTTCATCTGATACTTCTATGGATTACCACGAAGGCCATTAATCTAAGTGAGCTCTTTGATTATGTTTTCTACATTAGCAAACGGGATCTATATATGTAAATCTGCTGTATGAAGATTCCATAATAATAAATGTCACAGCCTATACGAACCTGGTCTTTTTTTACCCCCAACTTAAAACCATTACACTTGGAATGATTGAAGAAGGTGAAAAGCCGTTTTCGTACCATTTTTAATCTCATACATATACACGTTTGAAACCCGTCTATTCTTTTTAATCACCCTGCATGTACGAAATGAAAGTAATACAGCTAGATTTACAGGGTGTTCCGTTTTAACCTGCAAAGACCTTTATTTTCGCAGCCGTTGATCCTAGATGCATACTTCCAATTGGAAAAATGTTCAAAATCAGATGCGGAGATAAGATATTGAAAGCTTGAAGTAAAAATAAAAATAAGCCAAAAAATACAAAATTTAACTTTTTATACGGGTCACCTGGTCCCCTAACTGATATTTAGGGAAATATTATCCACTAAAAAATAATTCTAACACAAAAAGTTTGAAATTGGTACGACAAATATTCACCGAGATATGAAACGCAGCTTTTTGTGACTTACACCCTTTTACACACGCCGTCAATAACACCTTTTAAGGGAAAATATAGCAGTTAACAAGTGTTTGAAATTATATGTGTAGTTTTTTAAATTTTTCGGTGTTTTGCAGTTTGTATTTTACATCACGGCATAACATTTGCACTTATTTTTGAATATCAATGAAAAATATTTGTATTTTTTTACTTTGACAACCTGTCATTCTTCTGAAAGGGGGATAAGTTCCAATATCATCTTCTGTATTGCCCCTTAAAACTTTAAGCTGAAATATCTCCTTGAATTTTGGTCGCACAAATGTCAAGTTTTTTGTGTCAGTAATAGTTTTTAATGGATATTTTTTTTTCTAAACATAAGTTAGGGGACCTGGGGCCCGTATAAAAAGTCATTTTTTTAATTTTTTGACTCAATTTTATTTTTGCTTCAAACTTTAAATATCTGAATTCCGCATATGATTTTGAACATTTTTGCAATTGGAAGTATGCATCTAGGACCAACGGCTGCGAAAATAAAGGTCTTGCATTTTAAAACGGAACACTCTGTATATTTAACAATAATAATAATAAACTGTATTATGAAATTCAAATAAAATAACTAAATATATATATCTATATTTTACATGACCAGAAAATAAGTATGCTTGAAACACATGCTTAAAATGACATGGGGTTTGTGTTGTAATCATGAAAAAAAAATACATTGAGACGTTGGCTTTGCATGATATTTTTTAGCATCACTATTCAGTAGTGCTAAGCATAAAAGTCGTAACTGCACTTTTTGTTAAAATTGATTTACGGTCACCAGTTGTTTCATTGTCACTTATTTCACCTAAATACACCGTTTTATGGTCATTTCTCTAAAGGAAATATTTTTAAAAATTCTTTGAAAAGGTGCATCTGACTCAAATACATGGAGGTACACAACTTTAAACAGATATTTCTCCTTTTGAACTCAACTGCAGATACGACTTTTGTGCTTAGCAGGGTAGTATTAATGTTAGTCAATCGCGATAAACGCTGTTGAATTTATGTATCCTCATACTCAATAATCACATGGATTGAGATCTGGGGACCTGGTACCCTGAGGATATTTATAGAAAATTTTGAATTTTGTTCAAGAAAGCATTTTATCAAAATGAAGGCAACTTTCTCAACGAGGACTGGCTTTTTTCATAGTTTTACTAATATTTGTATATACATATTTTACTACAGGTTGATTAAAGGTTAAGAAACCCATAAGGAAGTATCTTATTCTTTAAATACCAGAAAGTTTAACTACATTTTTTTGATTGGTTGGCAACAGTATATTTTTTGGAACGATACGCGATTTTTGTTTTCATTTTCCGAACGCACAGACACTTTTAGTTTGTGAAATGTTCAAGGTGTTTTTTTGTCACCTATTGACTACAGAACCCACTACAGGTAGAACTAAAGGTAGTTTTTAACTAAAAGGTAGTGAAAGTGTCTGTGCGTATGGAAGATAAAGTAAAAATTACTTGTCATTCCGAACAACTAAGAGTGGTCAACCATCCAAATAATTTGTATTTCAAAGAAATTGTATTTCGAAAAAAGAGAAAAATTAACGGGTTGTGCGACTTTTGGATTGCTCTAAGTATGTGAAAAATGGGAAAATGACAACAATCAATTTTGACAAATGGTTCCTGAAACCATTTGTCAAAAATGAAATTTTTACAAAGAAATTGAATGCTCAACCATCTTTCAGAAGCAAAAGTTATCACCTGACCAGTGGAAATTTTAATTTTTCATACGATAAAAATGCACACACTTATCATGTAGCTCTTTCATCCAATAATATTTTATGTGCTTTGAGCATAATAAGCAAAAAGTGATCTCCAAAATTTTGCATTGTTACCAAACCATGGAAGTCAGAAGCTCATAACATGATCGCGGTAAAATTGACTTTTCTCAGCGGCAAGAATCACAATTTTTCCACACCCAGACGTACCAGCTCTTTGAATTTCGTATGTTTCCCTTCAGCCTAATATAAAGCTAAGAAAATCCTAAATAAGGGGAAAAATGAGTACCAGAACAATAAAAAAGTCAATTAAACTCGGGAAATGCGCAATAAAATACATTGCATAAAAAACTAGCTGTCGGAAGTTTTTTGGTACCTAGTATTCTTCAATGCTAAAATTAGTACGTTACTGCAAGTTTCTCTGTTTTATTTGGGGAAGACAGCGGTAGAATGCTTACCGCATACTATTAATATATTGTGTAACGCAAGTATACCATAAGATGGGGCCACGTAGGATAAAATAGGCGTTAATTCAGCAATTTTTAGCCTACTTTCCCAGTAAAAGTCAGAAAAAGAAGAAAAAAGCATGACAGAAGGCTTAATGCATCTTAAAAAATAAGACAAAAAAAAATCAAAAATAAATAAATTAAATAAATAAATATCGAAAAATTAAAAATTGGAAAGTAGGGTATTGAGATGGGGAAAAATGTCTGTCGGTCTGTCCCCCCCCCCCTAATAACTTTTGAATGAATAGTCCGATTCGAACAAACTTTTTTTTTTGTTCGAAAGACCTCGGCGAGGACACCTCATTCCCATATTTCACTTTTTGATTTGAACTATTTTTTGTTAAATTTTGAACAGTTCAAAAAAACTTAACATTAGCGCCTACGGGGAAACTGAAAGTCAATGTACATTCCGTACTTGAAAGCGGATTTATTTCAAACAAATTTTGTTGGAAATAGCTCTTGACGCCAAACTCCAGACTCCGACAATTTAGAGGCACCTGACTCCGACTCCTGTGCCCGACAATTAATCGGACTCTGACTCCCCGACTCTGACTTCGTAGCTTTGGCAAAAATTTATACACGGAGGACAAATGACTGACCCCGATTCTCGGATATTCGTCTCCGACTCCTTTATCTCAAAATGAGATTGACTCCGACTCCGCAGCTATGGTTTTCACTGTGAAATAATTATTGCTGATATGATTTGTTTTTATTTTGACGCTAAAATTTTAATTTAGGTATTCAGTTTTCGGCAAATAAACTCGAAGTCATTTATGTTTCTACATAACGATATGCGCAGACGATTTTTTTTTTTTTTTTTTGACAATGAAAAGTTTTTCTTTAAGTTGACATTTTATTGTTTTTATTTATTTTGGTAAGTGCATTAATTCATTCAAAAAATTATTTTTGGCAACAGGGGAAAAGAAACGATTTTTTTTTTTTTTTTTTGATATGATGTATTTATTTTAATAAACTTATTAATTTTAATTATTATTTTTTCGTTTTGAAAGCTGTTAAAGAATTTTTTTAAGGGAAAAAAGTGTATTAGCTGCTTTGTTTGAAAGGTGCTGCTTTTTTTTTTTTACGCATCTAATTTTTTTAGATGTGTGAGGAATACTTTATTCCTAGAAATTAGCAAAAATATGTTTGAAACAATTTGCGATTTTAGCTATTTTTCAGAATATTGATCAGGTACTAGAAAGTAGTATACGGGAAAGTAGGCTCGTATAGTTCTAGACGGAACTTCTTGTTGACTTTGCTAAGCTAAAGTTAAAAAAGATTTATTATATTTGATTTTTTTTCCCTTACAATAGACTATCTAAGAGTAACTCTAATTTTATTTGCTTCATTTTCAATCCAAAACCAATGTTTAATTATTATCTATTTTTAATTAGGTTTAATATTATCATCGCTAATATATGATAAAATGCGCATACATAACGCGCATATTTTTTTAACATTTCTGTGCGTAAATTTATAACTCAAATTGAATACAAGCAACCAAGGGCGTTCATATGCAAAATTGCAAGGAGGGGGGCTCAGATAATTTCCCCATAGTTTAGCAGGGTTTTCCCCATGGAAACCGATTTCAATGCAGATGAGAGTTATTACAATTTGACATTTTTAATAACTTATTCAATAATGGCTGAAGAATAAATATTTTTACATTTTTGCAAAGAAAAAAGGACTAAAAGCAAGGAAGTTCTAAATTTTAAGGGGGGGGGGGGCTTGAGCTCCCACTTGCCCCTCCCATATGGGTGCTCTAGCAAACAACTAGTAATGACCTTTACGATTGAATATTGGCACATCCAGTGTTGAGATGATATAACTTTCTACAGGGTGGTTAAAATTAAACGCACAGTACTCAGAGGCTCATAGCTCCGGTTCTACTGAACGGATCCGAATGAAATTTAAAATATACGTTATGTAGAACATGCGCTCGAGGTTTTTGCAAAAAAAAAAGTTTAAATTTCTCGCCAATAGATGGCGCTGTACTGCGAAAACCATATGCAAATGAATAGCGACTGTATTCTGTGTATAAAACAAAGGAATCATTCGTCCGCAGTTAACATGCCGCTTAACAAGAAGGAACGCGCACTGATCGTAAAACTGTTTTATCAGAATGAGAGCAATGCTTCGTCAGCTCTCCGTTCATCTCGCGGACTTTCCCAATTGCCTGGCCAGCAAGGTCACCAGATCTAAACCCTTGCGACTTCTTGCTGTGGGGTTTTCTCAAAGATCGCGTCTATCAAGGAAGTGTAACTAATGAAGCAGAGTTGAAAGCGTCTATCGTACGCCTCGTCTCACTAATTCATCCCGATATGTTGCATGCGGCCGTTGAACACGCGATTGTACGCTTTCAGCATATTGTTGACCGGCAGGGTATGCACGTAGAGCATACTTGTGTGTAACTCAATAAACCTTCTTTTATTCTTTGAATTTTTAGTGTTATCTTTCTTCTTACGTCATTACAGCGAAATCTATTGGCGAGAAATTTAAACTTTTTTTTTGCAAAAACCTCGAGCGCATGTTCTACATAACGTATATTTTAAATTTCACTCGGATCCGTTCAGTAGAACCGGAGCTATGAGCCTCTGAATACTGTGCGTTTAATTTTAACCACCCTGTACTTCAGAAATGATAACATTTTAAACAAGCTATACAAAAATCGTATAATATCTGTAAAATATTTGTTGTATATCATTTCATGTAAATTATTTCAACGAGGTTTTAAAATATCAAAGTACCTCAGTTTCTGCTAAAATTCTTAAAATCATGAGAACAAGATGATTCAAACTGAAAACATAAAACAATAGCTAATTCTATAAGAAATCTAATAAAGTACTAAAGAATGAAGTGGCATTGAAGGAGGAATACAACCAACTTCAAACAAAAGGCACGAGACAAAAGCAACACTTGCGCTTCTAGTAAAGCAATTTAGAAGCAAGTTTCCGGGCTCTAACAATACATTTTTGCTTTCATAAGAAATATACAATCACTCTTTGCTTAGGAGTTTCTAAAGTGAAAGACATTTCGAAAAGTTTTATAAGTCTGTTCAATTTCAAATTTTACGAAATGCTTAGCTGATTATATTACCTAAATTGGAGTAGGACGCCTTTTCTGAGCTCAATAAATCTTAAAGCGGTTTGAATTCCAATTATAAAGTTCTTCCCTGCATGCGTACCTATCATGCGTACTTGCTAATACTCCTATGCATTGATTATCAAATAGATATTTCAAAATCTTTTAGGAAATTTGTCAAAACATTTTTCTAATAATAAGCGCAGAGGTATATTTAAAAGCATGCTAAATTTTTAACGAAAACTTGCAGCTATGTAGTTTCTGGTTAACTAAATCTGAACAGCGGAGCCTTTTCTAATGAATATGATGAAACTAATATTGCACATTCCAGGAAGGCTTTATTTAGATCCTTCTTGTAATATTAAGTTAGAATTTTTACTTTTTGGAAAACATTGCGAAAGTGTTTCGTTTATCTGCTTGCACCAACACGCCATTTTTAATCTTTTTAGTTTTTTCGTACATGCTCTTCCATTTTAGTATACTATCGGAATTTATTTACTGAGAAAGGTATTGCACAGAGTATAACTAGTAGAATTAGTAGAACAATGTACTGTCTAATACTTGTATGCCAAAGCACGGAATATGCAATATATTTGAAGAAAAATAAATTTAAAGCATTGGGAAAACTGGATATAGTTGATGTGCCTTTTACAGATTGATTTTTGTTAATAAATTATTTACCAAACTTACTACTTAGGGCAGACCGGGGCACGTTTGCGCGGTTTTTTTTTCAATGAATTTTCTTATTTTTATGCTTTAACCTAGGAAATATTATGCATTGTGGTTTTATGAATTGGTTAATAAAGTCAAAGTTTGTTTATTTATTTGTTGCTCAGCTGGAGTTTTTAACCGTAAGAAAAAATGTGTTTGAGTCTAAATCGGTAACGTAAACATACCTCGAACACGGGGCAAGTTTACACATCTAGTGAGGCACGTTTACACATATTAAAAAAGGATACCAAGGAGTAAGTGAAATATATATTTAACCCAATTTAAATGATTTATTTCTCTTTAAACACTTTTTAAAAAAATCACAAATAATTAATTAATGAACACTTCATAGGCTAAACTAAAATCATAGGGCTTACGGCTAATTAAAAAAAAAGCAGAAATTATTTAGTCATCTTCTCTCAACACTGTTAGATTTTACCAACAAAAATAACGTATTTCTTACTGCATACTTGTCATAGGACTGCGTTTTGACATCTAAGACATTGGACCATTTTTTTCGACTAGTTGTTTGGTTTCAAACAATAGATGCAAGCACAATTTTCCACTTCGTAAACAGAAACGTTCACTAATTTCCTTTTTACATAATGTACTAACTTTTTACCTGCCGCAGATTTGGTGTCATACTTTTTTCTCTGGAGTCTTCTATTTAAAGCTGTACAGGCATGAAGACAACACTATATAAATGTAAGCTATAAGATGCGAATCTGTTACTTAATTAAAAATGAATGGTGATTTTCAAAACTTAAGAACCTTAAAGTACTAAAGGTTTGAGACAGTACAAAGCGAAAAATGCTCCCGGGGCCCGTTTAGAAGTAAAACAGGGCAGTAAGAATGTGCGTAAATGTGACCCGATGAAAACACGTAAACGTTGGATTTATTCATAACGTGCAAGAAAATTTAATAACTTTTCTGCCCATACAAATACAATTCTCAAAAGAGGATAAAAGTCAGCTAATTTTTATATATTTATTTGTTTTTAACTAAGTATTATTTATTCACAATAAGCTTCAAAACGTTTAACACAAAATTTACTCAACTTGGTAGAAAACAGATTTTATTATCCGCATACTGAACCGAAGCTCAAGTGATGCTCAAAAACTTGTGAGAATATTTGCTAGGGAGCAGCATCAATCTTGTTTGACTGTTGGCTCTCCAGTTGTAACTCGTTTTGTAAAAAGGGCACTGCGTAAACGTGCCCCGGTCTACCCTATTTATAAAACGACGATTTCAAAACCTTCGTTGACATGAATTTTTTCTCATAAAACAAATCTTAACTTTTTTTCTCTAAATATATCAACTTGGCTGAACCCTGAGTAAAGTTTACACACAAATGAATGCACCGTTGTACCAACGTAATAAGCAACGAAATGAAGTTTCTTACAATCCCTTTTTAAGAACAGTATTATACAATAAAATATTTGAAGTATTTATCCGAGTTAGATGATAATCATAAATCTTACAGCTAGTGCAAGCTCAAATATGGAATCGGCTCTTTTAATTGTTTAAATAAAATTTTCCTTGTTTTGAGGGTTTTTTTTTTTTTTTTTTTTTTTTTTTTTGCCATTTCCAAACATTTCAGGAAAAAGAAAGAAGGAAACAAAACGCTTAAGAATTTGAAAGTTAAATTATGAGATTCATCAACTGGACGCAAGCTTTATGTATCAATATCGCCTAAACAACGCCATTACGTAAAATTCATAGCGCTGAAAACACATCTGCGAATAGTTCAAATCAGCCTAAGTATCTGCTTCTTGGTACATACGCTCTTGAGAATTGAAGCCATTGCATTACTTAACCCTGTATCATTTGAACCCGGACTCTTCTATTATAAAAACATTATTTTATGTGGTAGCTTTAGTGTAAAAGCTTGCTTAGTTAGTTTCCGCTGAAAAAAAGCTCGAAAAAATGTCTACTTTTATTTACACCAAAAACTTTCTAATGTTAGTATTGAATACAAATCGCATTTTTTGGAATATTTTGAAAACTCGTTTCTGTAGATACTGCCGTTTACGTGCCCGCGGAAGCATTAATCATTAAAAATATGTAACATCTATATCTATAAAACTTAGTTGTTAGGAATGTTTGTAGCATTTTATCTCTGGAGGGTTAAGAGCTGAACATTCAGAAACAGAATACAGCTTATACTTTAAGCAAAATGCTAGACAATTATTGACTATGACAGCAGTTTCTGAAAATTCCGTCCAAGAGCAGTTTATTTCAAGAAATTCACTTTTAGTATATAGTTGTTTTATTTATTTATTTTTTTTTCTATATTTAAGCAAACACTTTTAGTTTCTTGTTTTTACACCTTTTTCCCTGTGATTATTCTGTAAATGTGTCTCTGTGAAAACTTCAACTCAATATTGGCCGTAGTCGATGCCGATTGTTATCTAAAGAACAAAACACACTTCAAATAACATGTTGCAAATGAAAAAGAGCACAGAAAAAAATTTCAAATACTTAATAAACGTTGTCGCATTAAAAGGATGATTAATTCTCATTGCTATTGATAAAGACAGTTTTCTTATTTGAAAACCTGGCACAAAAGCTATTTTGTAGAATTTTATCTCTGGAGGGTAACAGCTGAACATTCTGAGAAAAAATACAGCATAAACTACAGTAAAAGGCTGGAAAAATAATTATTTGGACGGAGGTTTCCATAAATTCCGTTTAAGAGCACTTTCCCTTTGATAATATACTTTTAGTGTATATTTAGGTTAACTTTTTTTTTCTATACTTTGGTAAAAATGTAAGATTTTGTCATACTATTGCTTCATAATATTTTGCTGTTTATGTGCTTTGGTGAACACTTCCGACTCTTATGGCCGTAGTCGAGGTCTACTTTCATCTAAAGAACAAAACACACTTTCAAAAACATGTTGCAAGGTGAGAAGATCACAGAAAAGAATGTAAAAGATTTAATAAACACAGCTGCAGCAAAAGGATGATCTACTCTCATTACGGATGATAAAGAAGAAGTCTTGTTAAAGATTTTAAATTTTAGTCATACCTTCTTAATTGCAAAATATGCACACAAGTCAACTTAGTACCATTCCGTGCGCATTCCAAGATGGGATTAAAATATATTGCATTGACTTAGTAAAGATATCTTGAAGCAAACATAGCTATCCTCCCTTCAGAAAGGAATATCTTATATTCAGTGCCCATTAAGTTTAATAGATGCAGTTTCCCTTAAGTTATTCGTATTTGTATGATCGAAATTGAGTATTGAGAATACTTCTGGTATCGGGAAAATAGCTAAATAAGTAGTGAATTTTCAAAAGATGTTTTTATTGTTTTAAAACAGCTAGAGGGGGAAAAGCTGTATGACTGGAAGCGAATGCAGCAGCAGCAAAGCAATACCTGTAAGCTAAACAAAAGTATTATATAATGCCTATGCCATAAAGGAAAAAATAAATACCAATCGCAAAGAAAAAAAAACAGAATATTATCTGTGTTTAGTTCAACAAGCTCCGAGGGATAGTAACTTAGAAAGATAAACCAATCCACTTGTTATGTGAGGAAAAAATATTAGAAATCCGTACAGTACTGAGCAGCAATATGCCACTTTGTTTGAAACGATTTCGTCACTGTATTTTTAAAGAAGCAACATACTGTTTAGAGGACATTACAGGAAATGGACAGTACATGCAATGTTTTCTTATTCAATGCAACGCAAGAAGTCACGAGTTTAAATTAGCACAGTAGAAGTTATGTAGCATAAGAGTTATAAGAGATGGACCTCGAAAGGTAGACAATTCTGACTTTCCAGAAATCGTAACGAAACAAGATGGTGTGTGCATATAAGAATACTTAGTAGGGGAGAACACACGTAAGCAAGGGGCACATGTGAACACATGTGCGTGTTTTTTACAAACGTAAATAACTTGACGAAACATTTAAGTAAATTTAAAATAAAACGCTCCATTTTACTGAAAAGTATCTTGAAAGATAAAACCATTTTATTAACTGTTTTTTACGTACAAAGTCTTGAAAATGTATGAAATCATATAACATACATCATACTCCCTAAACACATAGAAATGCTTTTTGTAATCGGAGCGTGATATTTTTGAAAACAATTTCGAAAAAACTGAACATAAGCTATAAAATATTGATGTCTTTTTCAACACCATTTGGAAGAAAACTTAAGCACTTTAGGAACAGTGAGATTTGTGGAATATAAGAAAGCACTTTTTAAAGCTTAAAGCTGCCTTATAAACGGTCCGGAATAATACTCCTTGGAATTACAAATCAGGATTATTGTCAGAGATATTTATTGTTTTTTAGATTCAGAGGCTCGTTTTTCTTTTGCGAGTTATTTTAAGTCTTGAAAGAATATTTTTGAAACTGGGGAATTAACTTTTATTTTAAGTAGCACTGCATTTTTATATGCGTTTATATATTCCTACAATGTTTGACACTTTTGTATTTGTAAATGAAAAACTTGATTAGACTTTAGATTTATAGAATAAATAGATTAATTTATTAATTACACGATATATTAAAAAAAAAGTCCTTTCGCAACAATTAGATAATTGTTCTTCTTTAAAAGTTTATCCAAGTATACAACAAATGAAATTTTTGGCAAAATGTACACCATTGATAACTTATTTTTTGTTTTTAATTTAAAAACTTTCCGTAGGTATGAAGCTTATTTTTACCTCATAATAAGAAAGCTAAAAAAACCTAAATCAATTGTCTTTGTTTAATTTTTTACTTCGCATTTTCTCTCTATAAAGTAAATGAATCTAAGAAAATTCAGAATTTTTATTCCGAAATAAAAATAGCGAAGCTTCATTTTTCATTCTATTTGCTCCTTCAAAGTAATAAAAAATAGGTTACTGTGGGAAACGTAAAACAAAATGCTTATTTTCATTGATTAATTTCCTTTATTAGCTAATAGCTTTTGCTCGCAGCTTTTCATGTGTTTAGCATTATTTTTAAAATATATTAAGCCTTCTTTATGCATTTTCTTATTTCTTTGACTTTTGCGAGAAAGTAGGTTACATTCGAAGTTTACATATTCATAGCTACTGCAGAAACATTTCTGTACATCAGAACCAAGTACATCAGTACCAGACAAACTTAAGTCCGAAAAATTGCGATTTTAAGTTTATTAGTGCATTGTATGTAGAATTTATCCCGCATCGAGGGGTATGGACGTATTTCTAAAACAAATATATTTAATCATTTATCAATGCTAAAAGAGCGACGGGTCCCATCCTTCGTATGCACTAGGAAAATGTTTTCCACTGTCTCCTGTAAAGAGCGAGTATGTGACTTACATTAGTCTGGCTGTGAGGTACAAATTTAGGTGCGACAATAAGGACCTGATCAAAAATCAAACTCTTGTTAGCCACTTAAAATTAAAAAATAGATGCTCGGAAAATTAAAAAAAAAATGAATAATAATTTAAATGATTGCCAAGAACTAGCGTCGCACTGAGAGGGAAAATTGCTCTAAGCACTCGCAGGTGTTAAGAAGATAGATTGATAAAATTATCACTTTTCATGGTGAGCAATTGTTGGGAGTCCCTGAAATCCCAACCTTACCAATGGTAGAATAAATCATTTGAAAAGTGATGTGTAAATCATAAAATTCCGAAATATATACACAAGGTTCATTCCATAAATAATACGACCAAATTCATAAAAAAAAACATTTATTTAATATACTCGTACAGAGATTCAAAAATCTTCAAAATAGCACCCTCTTGCGTCAAAACACTTCCGGGTGCAGTGTTTCCATGCCCTGAAAGTATCCTGGAAGGCTTTTTACGGAACGAGTTTTAGAGCCGATGTAACATGCGCCTGGCTGCTTTCTATTGTGTACCAATGTTTTTCTTTCATGACTCGTTTTAACAGAGGAAACAAAAAAAAAAAAAAAAAACAGAAAGCGCCAGGTCAGGACTGTAGCGAGGCTGATTGAAACTTGACAAGGCGCGACTTGTCGTAATGAAGATTCCATGCGTCCTTGATGTCGTTTCGGTGGCGGACTTCCCAAGTTTAACGCAAAATTAGATAGCGTTCCGTTGCTCCAAAGAACGATGCATAGTGCCATGTTACATAAACTGAAAACGAGGTTCATGGGAGCGCACGTTCCAACTCTCCGGCAGTTCGCAG
Source organism: Uloborus diversus (assembly GCF_026930045.1). NCBI lineage: Eukaryota > Metazoa > Arthropoda > Arachnida > Araneae > Uloboridae > Uloborus > Uloborus diversus. Next base: position 47,269,261 of record NC_072737.1, read on the forward strand.
CTGTATGAAACCGGGCGCGTTTTGAAGTTGCTAACACACCCCTCCACTTAGCCCAGCAGGTTAGAACACGCTGCGCCGTACCGTTATGTCAGGATAAAATAGGTCGCATTACTTATGGAACGCACCTTGTATACATACATATACAGTGGCTCCCAAAAGTGTTCGTACACCTACGACTTTCAATGAAATAAGCTCTTGTCCATTGGTTAGAATTAATATTTCGGAATAGGTATTTTATTATAAGATCTATGATCTATTTTTAACAAACCTGCATGAAAATTTTATAAAAAATCAAAAACAAAAAAGTGCCGGAAATTTTATCTCACAAAAGTCTTCGTACACTTTGAAAAAATGTCAAAAAATTAGTAAATAATCTAACTTTTTACTAAGTTATTATTTAGTGGAATATCATGCAGTATCAACAGCAGCTTTTAGACGACTGGGAATAGATTTCATTGTTTTTTCTTCCTTTTTTTTGTTCTATTTCTGAGTAAGTGTTCAGCCGCACTACGAGTCATACTGTTTCTAGTTCGCTTTTCGTTTTAATGGTGTATTTTCGTAATCTAGTCATCAGATATCTCCAAATATGTTTCATTAAGTTTAAATCTGGCGATTGAGGAGATATTTCTAAGATAAAGGACAAATTTTGAAGCACCAAACGCGAACGTGATTTTCTTATCGTTATCTTGATAAAAAACAAAGTTGTTTCCGATTTCCAAATTTTGGGGCAATAGTTTTAAATTGCTTTTTAAAATATTTAAATGAACAGCATAATTCATTATTTCATCAAAAAATTCCAAATTTCCAAGTCCTGATGCTGAGATGCACCCTCACACAAGAACAACTTCACCGTCCTGATTAACCGATCCAACGAAGTTCTTAAGATTAAATTCCTCATTTTTTCCTTTCATTTACAATTATACAACAATTTAACTCAAAATGTTGAATTTATTTTCGTCTATAAGTAAGACGTTGTTCCAAAACGTTTTGAGCTTATTTATCATTGATTTTACGACGAAAAGTGTAAGCTTACTGTTTTTAGCACGAACAAGAAAATTTCTGCGGGAAGAGGTCCCATTTAATCTAGCTAATCGGAGAACTTAGCGAACAATTTTAGGTAAAAATTAAACGTAAAATGTTTCATTAAATTCTTCAGAAACTTTTTCAGTTCTGAAATGTGTATTTTTCATATTTTTTTTAAACTGTAAACCTCCGATAACGCTTTGTTAACTTTGCCAGTTGACCTTTTCTTACCTTGTTTTCGATCCGATTCTTGTCTTTAAAGCATTTTATCAAGCCCTTCACTATAGAATGGTATGAATTAACCAATTTAGAGACATTTCAAACCAATTTACGGCTACTATGAGGAAAAAAAAATCAAATTTCGAATCGTGTTTGTTGTTTTTTACGCGTACCTGCCATTTTAAAATAATAAGTAGAATATTAGGGAATAAATACACAAAAAATTAAAGTCAAATGACTTTACAGTATCATTACAATGCAAAAATAATAAAAAAACCACATATAATTTTAATTATGAATTTATTCGAAACTATTTTAGTGTACGATGACTTTTGTGACGTATTTTTTCTCTGTCTCTTCGTTTTTTGACAAATTTAAAAAATAAAATCGGGCAATATTCTGAAAAAAACTACTGGGTTTTATTCAGAATGGCATAGGAATGGTGTCAAAAAAAAAGAAATTGGACTTATATTCGAATTCAGCTTTGCCTTATTTTGGTTTTACTACAAAATTTCAAGGTGTACGAACACTTTTGGGAGCCACTGTATACTAGGCCCTTGTTTTACGCGGGGGTTATGTTCCTCGGAATTGCAGCGTAAATCAAAACCGCGTAAATTAAGACTTAATATTAGTGTTAAAATAGGGGTTAGGTTCCGTAAGTTAAAAAAAATATATACATCATTCTAGTGATGGCTAATTGTATAATAAGTTTAATGTGCACTTATATCCATTTCTTTACACAACATGTTCAAAGAAAAGACAAATTAGGGTAACATCCCCAGTAATTGGCACAGCACCAGTAATTGGCACTTCCAACAAAAATGTCCTAAAAAAAGACTCGTATCCATTTTTTTTTGAAGAGAAGGCTATATACCAACTGAATGTACATTAATTTTAAAGATTATAACTTCAATTCATGTTACTAAATGGCAGCAGTACGTAGGAAAGAGAAACAATTGTGGCTTTTGTCAAATCAGCCATTTTTGTTGCAAAAGCTTCTTCTCTGGCTTAAGGGAAGAATGCACATAAATCCATTCAAATCTGACTTAAAATACATTTTAAATTTTCGTTGTCAAAAGTTTTGTTTAGTTGAAAGGTGTTACTTTAATTGTGTAGAAGTATATTTTCGTCCCTATTTGGAATTTTAAAATAATGATGGGTGCCATTTACTGGTGCTTCAATTTTGCTAGTCCCCAGTAATTGGCATGTGTGCCAAGTACTAGGGAAATAGCGTCATTTCCGCGATAAAGCTGAGTGAAGTGTCATTATCTTCAGTTTTTTGCGTAGATTACGAATATGATAAAGCGGAAATTGAAATCGGTAGCTTTTGTACAGTAATTGTCAAAAAAAGCATCAAAATCATCAATTTTTGAAGTTACGACTTTTTGTCAATTGGAGTGACTTTCACCAAAAAAAAAAAAGAAATGAAAGTTAGTCAGTACTTAATTTTATACTGGGGGCTCCGTCCTCTGCTCAATTCGCTCGCTAACCCCCGTTCGCCACCTACGGTATCTCAATGCCGCCTGCAGCGGGTGGTTTTTCAAGAGAAAGAAAACCGACTTGTTGCATTTGATAAAAAAAAAGAGGAAAACTTATGCAAAAAAGTATGCTATATAAGTTTTTAACTATACTTGGGGCAAACCTAACTTGATAGCATTCGTAAAATCAAAACTGTAAACCGAAGGATGAAACAGCATTAATTTTAATATCTTTTCCATGGAACATTCCAAATTTGTGTTTTTATTTCTCTAAAATACTTTTCCAACATGAAGATGAGTGATTTAACATTAATTTATATAAAACTAGTGGCACCCGCACGGCTTTGCTCGTAATAGAAAAATTAAAAGGTCTTTTGGTTCGCCTGTGTGGCGAATTTTCTCTCCAATTGGCTTGTACCCATGTTACGGTTCCACGTTATGATAATTTTGTAATTTACTCGTCCATCTTATGATAATTTTGTTCTTAAAATTGGAATAGGAAAAGAACTACATCGAATTTTCGAAAAATCGCTTCGAGGTGCACACCCTCATGCTACAAACTAACTTTGTGCCAAATTAAATGAAAATCGGCAGAACGGTATAGGCGCTATGCGCGTCACAGTGATCCTGATAGACAGAGATCCGGACAGAGAGAGATCCTGACGGACAGAGATCCTGACAGACAGAGATCCCCACAGATAGATTTTCTGCTTTATTATTAGTATAGAGATTACCTACTTTACATTAACATTACTCATGTTTCTTATGATGATAAAATTTGTGTGTAATTTAAAAGTAAAAAATAAAGTGATTTTCCAGTTCTATTAACATGTGCCAATTACTGGATCACAAGGTGTCATACACTGGGGTATCAGGTGCCAATTACTGGTGATTTTGTAACTTTTTATATACATATTTTTATAAAAGTATCGATTCAAATATTTTTGATTTTAGTGAACCAAATAGATGCACAGATGTGCGCTCTTTGATACAAAAATATTTGCAAGAGAGTATTTTTTTTCTAAGTACTGAAAACAGAGGTAAGTTTAAGGACAAACTCTAAAAGGGCCAATTACTGGGGTCTTTACCCTACATTAGTGTTTATGAAAAGGAGCTGGCCATGATAGTCTTTTGGCATTCCAAAATTTTTCTCTGTAGGTTTTTGCGGAGCATTAACGCATCCATGATCATTTCCATGATAGAATCGTCCTCCACAGATAGAATCTTCCTTCACTAACATATTAGAAAGATAATTTCTATTGTCAAGGAATAGCTCAAAATTTTCAATGCCAACGTTTTTTGCTCTTTGTCATCGATGTCGGTATCCTCGTTGCCTTTGTCCTCCTTTGTCACTCCTAAAAGCTCTTCCATTGAGTTCCGATCTGTGTGAGTTTAATAACATTACTTCTGGAAAGAGCTCTGAAACCAATCGCATAAAATGTCTCCAGTGGCCAAAGTTCGATTATTAGCACGCAGAAATGCAGTTTATTACGTGCAATCTAAAATCTTTAGCAGTTTGGATTATGAAAGAGGGGAAAATTTTATCTATTTATTGCCGCATATGCATAAAAACCGAAACTCATCCGTATGAAATAAAATAAAGGTGTCAAATCTTAAACCGCTTATAATTGAAACCGCGTAGAACAAGGATCTACTGTATGTATGTATATATATATATATAGAGAGAGAGAGAGAGAGAAAGTTACTAGACGCGATTTAGATATTGTCTCGGTAAAAAATTAAAGTTTACGATTGTTGACATTTTTCAAAAGAAATCACATAAAAAGTTTTTCCGAATCATTAAGCTAAGCACCGTTTTTCTTTTAGGAAGTACCATAAAATAATTATAAATAAAACGATGAACCCCATATGATGTTTATTTAATCAATTTTAGTATAGTTTATCTCAAAAAGTACACCTGAAAATACGAAACTTGGTTTTATTTTCCCCCATTTCAGAGAACTGAAACAAAAGTATAATACATCTATAACCTAAATTAAATAATAACCTATAAACAAATAGCAATTTTTTTTTCATGCACTTGCCTTAGATCTTATCAGAAACAAAGTGAAAGCCAATATAAATCTATTTCTCCACTGTCGCAACGGGTGTTAAAGGTATGGTAATGATCTTCTCTGTTGAGATATTTAAGGCGAACTTTTTTTCTATTGCTGCGGAAATAAACTGAGAAAAAAATCAATCAGCCATTGGCGTACAAGAAAAGCTGATCCATCCATTTGCAAAAGTAATTGACTGTTTCTTTGAAGATAATGCGGCTATATTTGGTACCAAACCTTTTAGGCTTTTTAAAGAGAAACATTTTGTTTTCCTACTTCGTATAGAAGTAAATAGAAGATTTTGTTATGCTGATGTACTGCTTTGAAGTTGTATTTATTAGAAACTCTTTTACTACTGACTACAAAAAAATTCTGAAATCGGTAAAGCATCAAAATTTACTCACCTCATGAATTAAAAAACAATTTCATACATTTAAAAATTAATGTTTTGAACCATTTCCAAGAAAAATTGCAGTAAGAATTTTGTGAAAAGAATTTAGTTAAAGTTTATGTGCAAAAATGCTGAATCGTATTATCTGCGATAGGTGTTGTGTTTAAAAATACTTACTACTACACTATTGTGTGCAAGTAAAAGGCAGTAAATGCGATTTTTTTCATTTTTCAATTTTTTGCATTTTTGTCAAGCTTTATTGTACAAGCTTATGTACTTGCTTATTTGGTTGCAACGAGAAAAAAGCACGAGAAAAGCGTATAATTTCAACATTTCCCTTTGTTCATCCACTTCCTAATTGTTATTGAATCCAAAAAAAAAACGCGCTTTTTTTAATACAAGCATCTCAAAATTTATTTCTGCTGATACTGACATCTACATTTCTACATCATTACATGAAATAAATGCTAAGCAGATTGATGTAATGCTACAGCAATGCATCAAATAAATGCTAATGCATTAAAATATAATGTTGTTTTTTTTTTCAATTGTTTAGTTAAAAATTCTTAACTTTTCATACACTGCTCGACATTGAAAATGCAACAACAAGAAGGAGTGGTCAGAAAGTGATGAAATTTGGAAAAAAGACAGAGACAGCATGGAATAAGAAATGATCTTAATTTCAAAATGATATGCAGAAAACAGAGCGAGAACGGCGTCGGCTCAGTAGGATGTAGGACCACCGCGGACAGCAAAACACGAAGAAACACGTCTAGGCATAGAGTCAATAAGGATGCGGATGGTGTACAGAGGGATGGATCTCCATTCTCTTTCAACCATTTGCCACAGTTCGTCTCCTGAACGAGGCTGGAACAGAGTCTGCAAACGGCGTTCAATCACATCCCATATACGTTCGATTGGTGACCGGTCAGGAGAGTATGATGGCCAGGGAAGCATCTGTGTGCCTCGGAGAGCATGTTGGCAGTTGCGAACACTGTGTGGTCGGGCATTGTCCTGCTGAAAAATAGCATTAGGTAGCTTTTGAAGGTAAGGGATTGCCACCGGCCGCAGCACATTATCCAAGTATCGTTGGGCCGTCATAGTACCCTGAATACGAACTAGAGGTGATATGGAATTGTACGCAATTGCGCCCCAAGCCATTATGCCACGTTGTCGTTCGGTGGGACGTTCCACAGTTACTGTCGGATTAGATCTGTCTCCACGTCGACGCCACACACGTATGCGGCGACTATCACTGGATAAACAGAAGCGGGATTCATCTGAGAACACGATATTTCACCATTCTGTCATCCACGTTGCTCTAGTCCGGCACCATACTAAACGTTGCTGTCTATGTTGTGGGGTCAATTGCAGTCTTCTTAGCGGACGCCGTGATTGCAGACCACGTGCGACCAAACGACGGAAAACGATTCTAGTTGACACGGGGCTGCGCCTGCATCACTCAATCTTGCCTCATTTCGTTGTTCCAACCATCTTCGGCACAGTCGATGCACCGTGCTCGCATCCATGTGGGTATCAGCTGCGATTTGACGTACGGACCAACCTCCCCTTCTCAGTCCCATCACCATACCCCTCGTAAAATCGTCTTTCTGCTGGAAGTGCCTTCGTTGACGGCGGTCTGGCATTCTCTCGTGTTACACGTATCCTCCAAGACAAAAACAAAATTTCTTCGATAATTCTCCAGTTAGAAATAACGACACGAATGTCGCCCATTCTGCAAGTTCCTTCCCTTATATCTTACTTCAAGTGCGTCGCAGAGCTGCGCATTTCACATCATTTACATAACTCAGTGATGTACGTCTACTCTAAGATTTGCATAAATTTCTGAACACTGCTTCTTGGTGTTGTATTTTCAATGTCGAGCAGGGTATTTACGGTAACTACTTTAACATCCATGTGTAAGAGGTACCAACAATTAAAATATTCTTAAAAATGAACAGTGTCTGATAACTGTTTTCAAAAAAGTTTTTTAATTGTTTAATCTGTTTACAATATCTTTTACAATGCATTTATTAGTGTTTCTCAAAATAATAAAATAAAATCACATTCTTTACAGTTTTGATGTAACAAAATAATAATAATAATGAAATTTAATTATGGTAGTCATACAATACTGCAATTATGGTAGTGATTTAATAAGTAATGTTGCTAACCTTACTGCAACTGATAGACACTAGAACAGCGGGATTTTTGATATACCAAGTGCCTTGGAGCTTTTCATTTTGACCCCAGATTCTAAACCAATGAAATATGCAAAAGCGCCTGATTTAGTTAATGAAAATATTTCATTTTGTTTTACATTATAATCAATATTTTGCTGAATTTGCAATAAATAAATTCGACAATCAAATGAAATCAACTTAACTTTTATAAAATCGTATTATTTTAAATGCATCCTTGTATGTCCTTGGGTATAATCATGTGTCTGTATCATCTGTCACACAAATTTCGAGTCGAACAGCTTAAACAATAAATATTAAAATCTTCATGAGTTTGAATTACGAAATACCATTTACGCAAGCGGAACGCTGAGACAGATATAATAAATTGCTATCATTTCAAATGCTAATACTATCTTTTGTTCGGATGATATCATAGGGAAATAGTAAAAATAAAATAAATTAGCTTCAAAGACAATGTCGGAATTTACTTCCAGCATCAATGTTCTGAAGGTAAACATTAAAAGTAGTTCTCAAATCATTCGTCATGATTTAAAATTCCTAATTACGTACATGTGTTTCAAAACAAGACAAAGCTGATTCTAACATACCAGCGGTTACAAAATAAGGAAAATGTATTTTAAATGTATCCAGCAACTATATATATATTTTTTTCCTTCTATAGTAAAAGTTATTAGTTGTGTTTCCCTCAGCTCATTTATAACCCCTGCGGAGTGACTAAACCCCAACCAAGGGTAAAATGCAGTATCCGGATTTTGTGACTTTGAAAGGAAGATCTTGAAATTCCGTCTTAGCTTCGGCCAAATTTGCTTTAGGAGCTCTCCTATTAAATCAGGAAGGTTCCAAGCTATTACAATATTCAAATGTATAATAGCGAATGATCGAGTAACGCTCATGACGTCATCAACAATGAAACTCGCTAAATGGCATGATGATTTGATATCTTTTTTTTGGTAATGTTTGGCATGCAGTGATATGCTTTATTTTGACGAGGCTGACCTGGACCCTGTATCTTAACTGTTTTACTGGTAAGACTGTCATTTTAGGAAAATAAAGAAACGGGAAAATGGTCAACAATGAACGCTATCTACTGGAGTTTAGAATTAATCCACAGGAGTTAGGGTTGAAATTTCAACTATCAAAATATCACCAGACAAGTAATTGCTTTGTTCAAATGTTGAAGCAATTTTCACCCGTCATACCTTGACGGGCGATTTTCTAGTACTTATATATTTTTTAACTGAATGCTGCTAGTTTTTTTAAATTTCGCAGAAAGATTTCAATTTAATTTCCGTAAAGTTACAAACTTTCAGCGAGAAGCAATCCTGGTTTTGCCAGATATGTTATTGGCAAAAGTTAGGCACATTAGCTGCCCCTTCTTTTCGATGATTGTTTCGGAATGTTTTTTAAGTGTGGCTCAGTTGGTTAATGCGCCTGTTTCTATAAAAACGGAGCACTAATTTAAGAAACGTGGCTTATTCGGTTAAAGGACCTGTCTGGTACATAGGAAGTAGTGAGTTCGAATCTCGCCGGTGCCTTCTAAGACATAGTTTTAAAATGTATTTTATTAAATTACTTAGAAAAGCGATAAAATATTTCAGAATAAAACAAATTTTAGATGGTTGGTGTAGATTGTTTTAACTTGCCTTTTTGCAAATAGTCGTGGGAGCCTTGACTTAGATTGTTGAAGCTCATATCTCGTTTTACAGGAGATCACGAGTGTGAATCTCACCGATGACTGCTAACTTATTGTCAAAACACCGGTAATATGACACGTAGCATTTTGATAAAAGATAGTCCAGAATGAGGACACGAAATTAACTAATTTTTAAACCGCTGGCGTATTATTATTTTTTTTAAACTCCTATTATTGAATCACACTCTCCCTCTATATTTTTTAAAATCTTATTTCAATGTTCATTCGTTAATTAAATAAGTTTTATTCATCTACTCGATTTCGCATGCATGTTTTCAAACTTGTAGCAGATCACACTTGGTATCAATACAGTTTTTTCAAATATCAATTCATTAATTAAATTTAGTTCCTGTTTTCCACCTAATATTGTGTTGTATATACATTTTTATTTTCATTGTATTTTTTTACAGAAAAGTAACTGAAACAATTTATTTGATGACCTAAGTAGGAATTGATTTTATACGTTTTTATATTGCTTGTTTTAATTAACTTCCTTAACTTAGTGTGATTCAATTTCAAGAACACGTTGATCCAGTACGGCTCGATTTTTTTTTTTTTTTTTTTACTTACTGAGCTTCTCAAAAAAGCTTTAGAAAATAAATATTTCTTCTAATTTGTTCTATGTTTATTAATTACGCCGCACTCCCTATAGGGCTACCTTTTTGGACATAACTTGAGTAACATACTTAATTAAATATTCCAGATGCCCTCTAATTTTACCTTAGATGTCAAACTGCATTTAGCACACGATTAATAAATAATTTAAATTTTGGTTTAAATTTGGATGCACACATATGACGCCTGCTTCCTTCAAATGTTTTCAAAGAAAAAAATAAACTGACAAGTCGTTTTACAAATAATATGAAGTTAAAATTAAACTTCGTCTGCAAAAACTGCATTTATGTTTATAACTTTTAGCTCTGGAAAATGTGAAGAAGTTTCATTGAGAAAAACCAGCTGATGTGTGCACCACATGACTTTTTTTTTTACACCAATTTAATGAAAATAGTGCCTTGGAACAAGGAAGGAAACACTTTAAGTAATTTCACATCTAGTTTCTCACGAACCGATGTAAAAAAAAAGCGTTTTATAGAGATTATTTTATCCAATATCGAGAATTTTCACGTGATTCAATAGATTACATCCTAAATATCGCCAATAGCGCCAATTTAAAACCAGATTAATACAAGAATAAATATCGCCAAATTTGTCGCCAACGAGACGATGGAACTTAAAGACCGAAAGCTTGGCAGCATATCGCCATGTGTGAAATTACAATAAATTTTCCCCAATTATGTGTAAAAGACTCCTTTTAGAACATCTAAATACAACCAAATGGGGAGGTGCACAACTAGACACCACTGTGAGTCTACATACTAAATTTTAACTTTCTACGACAGACCGTTTTTGAGTTATGCGAGATACGTACCTACATACTCATATACGACGTGACGAGAAAAAATTTACTCGGGGATGGTCAAAATGGATATTTTGGGCGTCCCACGTTCTTATGCATAAATCCACGTGCGGTAGGGTCAAAAAAAAAATAACACTCAACATTTATTTGGGGGATGAAAAAAAGGGAAAATTAGGCCGAAATTTGAGGGAATTTTTTTTCGCAAATGCTATCTTTACTATGTAAAAAGAAGTAATTACATCAGAAATAACTTATTTTCATCGTCCATTCATTTGCAATAGAGTTCACACAACTCATTCATAACTTGATTGCCTTTTAACAAATTTAGGTTTATTTGAAAAACTGTTTGAAGTTCCACATTTCTGAAAGATCTCGTTGAAAAATTACGAGTTAATTCTGCGTGTGATTGCATCTTTAATTTAAAAACTTTAGGCTATTCATACGAATCGAGAAAACTCATTGTAATAAATTATAGCAGCGAAACATTTTCTTGAAGAAAAAGAGAACAACAATTTTTTTTTTCGTATAGTTATTTATAATTAGTCTTTACATACAGACAATAAACATGTTCATTATGGAACTGAGCTTTATCAAATATCAGATAATTTGAAAAATATTCAAATTTGCATTTACTCTGAAAACATTCGTTAAATGCTTCAAGTTCCTCATTAGGAGACGTTAAGCGCTTATATGCATTATTCACAAGAACTGTTGTATACAAATAAAAAAAAAAGAAAAACAATCACCAGAATATGTGATTACTGTCTGAAATATCAAAAATTATGTCAAAGGTGCAAATATTTGATATCTACGAATAATATCCCGTAAATCGATTGCGGAAATGTATTTATCTTTCCTATACATCTTTGCGCATATCAGTTCTAAATTTAAATTTTAAATGAAAAATGAATGAATTTTACAGCCTTAGTTAAAGAGGTCATCTCAAAGTAGGGTAACAGAAGTGTTCACAGGAAAATTGGTTATGCATTAATTGAAACAAACTCGAAAAATTGAGAAAACAAAGAAGAAATGGTATTTTATTTAAACTTATATAAAATCAGAAGTTTCTAGTGCATAATATGATGTGTAGAACTTTCTACTAACATTTGGACACGATTTGGCGTGGAATCCACCACCTTTTTTTACCATCATTTATACTGTTTTAGCCCTTGTTCCCAACATGAATTAGAGCAGTTTTTTACTTCTCCACAGTTGAACAGTCCATATGCAATAGAAGATTCTTGCGTGTGTCCAAAAAATTTTCAATTTGTTTGATATCAGGAAAGTTCCCAGACCATTCCAATGTTTCAATTTGGTTCTCAGACATGAATGTCTTGACCACTTTGGAAGAATGGAAACAATCTAAATCCTGCTGGAAAATTCCCGTTCCATTTGGGTATCGCTTTTCAACTCTGATAAAACCTTTTTTTCCAGAAAGGTAATATATTGCTTAGAACGCATCATACCCTAAAGAGGCTGCAAAGAACCAACCCCATCGTAACCGAAACAACCCCAAAAGATATTTTTTGAAGGTGTTTTACAAATTGGTTCATGTTTTTTCACCTGGAACTCTCTGCACTTGTTGAGTTCTTTGGCCCAGGGCAGTGAAATTGCTTTTGTCGCTAAATAGTACTTTTCTTCAATATTCTGCAGTCCAATTCTTATATTTTAGCTCCCCCAAGTAGCGCTTTTTCTTTATTCGTTGGGTCAGAATCTGTTTCTTCATCGGACGATAGGCTGCAAAAAGTGGGGTCTCCGAATGGGATAATATTTATCCCATTCCCTTTTAAATCGCTATTTAATGCTGCGCTAGTCTTTCAAGGGTCTTTTTCACTGTGAATATGTAGAAAAGAGTAATTTATCGGTGTTAATTTCGATTTTCGGCCACATTTCCCTCCCCGCCTTGGAGGGGATCCTGTTTCTCTATTTTGTTTTATAGTTCGACTCACAGTTGCAATAATAACTCCAACTACCTTTGAAATCTCTCTACAGGCGTGCGGAAAGAGTAACAATCTTTGTACGCTTTCACGGTGTCACATCCATCGCAGATGATAGTGAAATCTCAACTGACGTGATCATAGCTGAAGCTTTCATCTTCAGAAATTCATGCACATGCGTTCTCAGAACTCCCCTGATTGGTGTAAATTGATGTCAAGTAAAGGATTTATTCATACCATTAATATTTTTACAAATTTTAGTTTGATTGGTGAAAAATACTTCATAAGATTTTAAAATTAATGAAAAAAATATTTTGTCTCAATTAATTTGCACAAGGATGTACATTGAAATCCGTTAGAACGGGCACCAATACAACGAAATACATTTTCAGTCACAAATTAATTACCATTACATTTCTTAAATTCTATTACAACGAAATTTCCGTTACAACAAGCAACAATTGCGGGCATTTGAAGTTCGTTCAAATGAAATTTCAGCGTATATGTATGATTTAATTTTTTTAAGTATTTAAGTTCTGTCAATTTGAAATGCAGCGTGATACTTCAATAAAAGATTTTCACTATAAACTATAAGCCTACATCCAAACATAAAAATGGTTGCTTTTATTTTGTTTTGCCTATTCTGAAGATTTTTCGGTTATAAATCATAAATGTAAGCTAAAAATTGCAGATACTACAAGATAAACATGCACAAAAGATCAAGCATCCAATCTTAGCTGTTATCAAGCAAACAATGAAAACTAATCCTCTAAGCTCTTTTCACCCGGCGTATAAGTTAAGTGAAACTTAAATAATTACATTTGTTAACAACTGATTTGGCAGCTCCTCTTAATGAAAATAAATTACTATTCTCCCAAAGTGGACTATCCACTTATACTGCAACGCAACGAGCAATGAATTATTCATAAAAGTTTCATAAGTATGCACTTATTTTGGTGAGACTTTCAGACAAAGGGGAAACTTGATTTTTTTTCCATCAGTGATTTCCAGAACCGGAAATCATCAGAGGGTTCAGGAGAAACTTGGATTGACGATTGAAGCAAAGCTGAGGAAGATTGGTGAAATGATGCTGAATGCAGTCAACTGTTAATTAACATCCTCGTTAAAACTCCTTGTTTTACAATGAGATGGACATTGGTATCAAATTAAATTCAGATAAGAGAGAGATAGCTTTACTCATGTAAATTTCGTTTAAAAGCGAGTTGAGCCTCTTTAAAATGGAATATTTTGATGAAATAAATGTTTTGAATGAAGGACGGTTACTTTAATATTGAGCTAATTTTACAGATGTTTTAAATATTCAAGAAAATGAAAAGCTTGTGTTTAAGTATGACAATAAAAAAAGCGGGAGTATTTATCTAGTTTATTGTTTATTTTTTTATGAAGCGTTGTATTAGTACTTCACAATTTTGCAGACTCCAAGAGGTGACATCTATTTTTTCACAAGACATCTCTATAGACGTAAGACATATAGCTACTGCCAATACAGTCTTCATATCCAATACTCCCCCCCCCCCCCTTCCTAAATGGAGCCAGCTAAACTCTTTTCGATACGAAACTGGAATAATATTTTCCCGAAAATATTAAAAGCCAAACAAATGCTTAAGCAGGGGCGGATACAAACCATCATTTTAGGCGGGGAGGGTGTCATACTGAAGAATGACCCCCCCCCCCTCCCCAGAAAGAACTTACGGTTTTGGTACTAAAAATTTCTAAACAGCTCGGGATCAATAAAAAGCACCAAAAGGCTAGGGATAAGACACACTAGTAGAACATAAACGTTATTAAAATTTTCCATAAGAAGTGAAAAGAAGAAATATTTTAAATATTCACTTTTCAAAAAATTAATGACTTGAAAATGTTACTTAGATCGTTTATATTTTATTCATCCAGCGCTTGAACACAGTGTGGCAATGTGAACGGATAATATTGTCGATGGTTCAGGGAAGTCATGACCCCCATGACCGTGTCCCCTTGTATACTCCATTGTACTCAATGGATCTTTTACATGCCGCATTATCATACGACATGGACGCCGTTGATAACTTGCACCATGAAAATCCACCAACTGGATCCCAAGGTGAACCTATGCCATTGGATATCCAGGGGTCAATGCCTAACCACTACAGCATTCTAGCGACTATTTATCTAAAACGATTCTAATACGTTAGGACAGTAGTTGTTCGAAAAAGTGATTCTTGTCATTTCTTGGTTCAGTGGTAGTTCAAATTACTACGACTTTAAAAAGCTTAACATCTTTATTAAAGACTATCTATGTATATGTTTACACTGGTGATTAAACCATTAGCATCTATTCTGGACAAAGCGAATTACTCGATTTTACACAGAGCTTATGCTCGTGTTCGAACTTGATTCATCTCTAAGTGTTGCCACTAAAATCTTAATTATGATGTACTTGCTTAATTTGATCAGCGCTTGCAATGTTGGAATAATAAGCGGGAAGGAGCGTATAGTTTAGGTTTCTCTACAGTAGTTGCTTCTGAAAGTTTAATCCATGCATCTGTTTCCCCTGCATTCACTTTACCTAAGAAACATTTGTACGACCTTGCAAATCCTGTTCCAGCTCCGAAAAAAACCGGCTGAAAAATTCCCCGTTTACATGAAAAAGAGGTTGTCCATTGCATCAGAGAATGAGATTTTCACCCATCATTCTTAGCGGCTTTTCCTAGCAACGAGACGAACTTGCTTGGCGTAATGCATTTTGGATAAAAACTCCGCATTTACTCCCGAAGGAAGCAGACGGAAAAAAATCAACATTAATCCGGTACATAACCGGGATGTGGTTTAAAGCAGGTTTTTTGCGGGGTCGAAAGTGTCCCTGTAAACGTGGTTAATGAATGCATTTTTCTACAGTACTACAAATATTTTTTTCCTCTCATTTATACTGTTTTTTTTTTCCTGGCGATTTCATTTCTCTCAATCTCATTTCTCATGCTGACAGTAGGTGCCAGAACAATAAAGGGCAGTTCACTTATCGGCCGACCGTCCCGTTCATCATGTTTTTTGACGTGACGGACTGCAGACGAAAACAGTAGCATTCACATACGGTCGCCGGACATCAATCACGTGGCTGAAATCACCCGCCAGAGAGAAGAGCGCGCTGCTTGTTGGAAATCAATGAAATGCTGTCCTACTTTTATACTGACGGCCATCAGATATCAAGGTTCTTCTGATCCAAACCGGCCCCGTCCAAGATGGCTTGCTGTCATAGCAACCAGCAAAGAAAACCTGTTTCGGGTGGAAAAACTCGGGATGGACGGGACGGATGGCCGATAAGTGAACAGTCCCTAAGGCGTCGGAATCGTAACCAGATGGTCCTGGGTTCAAGATCTTCCGTGTTAATTAATGGTGAATGGATCACAATTAACAAGGATTATATGAGTTCGTGGTCAACAAGTCCTTCAAGTTCTTTTTCTAAATCAACAGCTCCGGGGGGTGCTAGATCAAGGTTTGTTTCGGCTTTACTGTCTGACCACGGATTGTATGGAAAGACAAACATCCGTTTTACAGCCGGAAATGAACGAATCTATTATTTTTTAGCGATGCCAGCTTTTGCAGAAGCAGAGTCTCATTCAAATGAGCGGAATACCGCCATCAAGTTTTTACTTTTCCCCCTCATTCAGATAGATTAGCCTTGTCTGGACGTTTGAAAATTCCATACAATCCCTGGTTGGACAGTAGGATCCCATCCAGCAGGTTATGCTACGTATGTTAGTAGGGTATGGGAGACCCTCGAGTGTAATGAAAAATGATATTGCGATGCGGAAGCACTTGTACATTGTTTGTTAGATGTGTAACAAAAACTGATTTCCATTTCGACAAACTTTAAAATTTCTATTTAAAGGTACTTCCTCTAGAAACTGACAAAAATAAATTAGAAGAAGTGAAAGTTTTTCAGCATTTCTTCAACGTTATCTGACAATATAAACCTTTATAACAGGAAATATCCAACGTTGTTTAGCACAAATAAACAGATTTCAGAATACACGTGTTTCGAGGTTTTAAGGAACCCCTTTTTCAATTCAAAGGTGTGAGCTTCTAGATGTAAAAGACACCCTTTTACTGGGTGTCTTTACATCTAGAAGCTCACAAAAAAATCTTAAAACTCATTAAATATATACGTTTATTGTGCATTTTCTGAAAATCGGATATGTTTTTTATGGGGTGAATTTCCTCCAGCTGAAATACATTCCTAATGTCATAACAAGTGATAAATATATGGTAATGATCTTTTCAGTTAGGATTTCTATGGCGATCGTCTTATCTTTCCGAGAGGAACTTAAGTGGGATAAAAAATCAATCAGCCATCCGCATACAGAAAAGATCTCAAACACGTGAGTCATCCATTAACAAAAGTAATTGAATCTTTCTTTATTGCGGCTATGTTTGTTTTTAAATATTTTAATTTTATCTCTGAATATTTTATTATTTTGCATTGCCATTATGTTTAGCAAATAAATTACACTTGCAAAAAAAAAGTGCTAACATTTTAGTTTAGTTACCAGAGTTTGTTTATTTTATAATGTCTTGACATCAAACGTACAAACCGAGATATTTTCTCAGAATTTGATTTTTGCTTAATAACGTGTCACAATCGAAAGTAACACATTAACAAGAAGTTCTGTCTAGAACTAAACGAGCCTACTTTCCCATATACCCATACTACTTTCTAGTACCTGATCAATATTCTCAAAAATAGCTAAAATCGCAAATTGTTTCAAAAATATTTTTTAAATATTTTAAGCTGATTTCCAGGAATAAAATATTCCTCACTCATCTTTAAAAGAAAAAAAAAAAGCAGTACATTTTAAACAAAACAGCTAATACAATTTTTTCCATTAAAAAAAATCTTTAACAGCTTTCAAAACGAAAAAATAATAATTAAAATTTTAATAAGCTTATTAAAATAAATACATCATATAAAAAAATCGTTTCTTTTTCCCCTGTTGCCAAAAATAATTTTTAAATGAATTAATACAATTACCAAAATAAATAAAAACAATAAAATGTCAACTTAAAGAAATAATTTTCATTGTCAAAAAAAAAAAAAAAAGAAGAAGAAGAAATCGTCTGCGTATATCTTAATGTAGAAACATGAATGACTTCGAGTTTATTCGCCGAAAACTGAATGACTAAATTAAAACTTTAGCGTCAAAATAAAAACAAGTCATATAAACAATAATTATTTCACAGTTAAAACCATAGCTGCGGAGTCGGAGTCAATCTCATTTTGGGATAAAGGAGTCGGAGTCGAATATCCAAAAATCAGAAGCAGTCATCTGTCCTCCGTGTATAAATTTTTGCCAAAGCTCATTTTTGCCAAAAGTCAGAGTCGAAGTCGGGGAGTTGGAGTCCGATTAATTATCGGGCACAGGAGTCGAGTCGGAGTCAGGTGCCCCTAAAGTCTCGGAGTCGGAGTCTGGAGTTTGGCGTCAAAAGCTGTGACCAACAAAATTTGTTTGAAGTAAATCCGCCTTCAAGTACGGAATCTACATTGACTTTCAGTTTCCCCGTAGGCGCTAATGTTAAGGGATTTGAACTGTTCAAAATTGAACGGAAAATTGTTCAAATCAAAAAGATATTTTATATACAAGGTTTTCATCAAAAGTTTTTTCCTACAAAGTTTGCTTGAAGCAAATTCGCCTCACAGTTGGGAATTGCCTTGAAATTCCCCGTAGGCGCTAATGTTAAGTTTTTTTGAACTGTTCAAAATTGAACAAAAAATAGTTCAAATCGAAAAGTAAAATATGGGAATGAGCTGCACTCGCCGAGATCTTTCGGACAAAAAAAAAGTTTGTTCGAATCGGACTATTCATTCAAAAGTTATAAGGGGGGGGGGGACAGACAGACAGACCGACAGACATTTTTCCCCATCTCAATACCCTACTTTCCTATTTTTAATTTTTAAATATTTATCTAACTATTTTATTTATTTTTGACTTTTTTTTGTTTTTCGGGATATTTTTAAGATGCATTAAGCCTTCTTTTTCTTCTTTCTCTGACTTTTACTGGGAAAGTAGGCTAAAAAGGATTATATGTACACAAATAATATTACTACTGAAATTAGCTAGTTCGTACTTCATAACATAAACTATTTAAATAGGTTACAATAATTGAGGGGTGTCCATAAAATAACTTTAATAACCATAAATAGCATCTTTTTTAATTCAATCGTAAAATTAGGTTAATGTTTATATGTACTGAGAGGTTTACTGATTAGATTTTTACCATTTAGTACATTTAAATGTGTGCTTTGGCAGTGGCACGGTACACATGCGAATGGTATTGAATTTCCATTTGTGTCCTGGCTAATAAATTGGAGAGCTGTTGACCACACGAGTGATTATCTTTTCTGTGAATGGTTACCATCCTGGATTTTTTCAACGAAAACTCGATTCATGTCATGTGTACAGTATTAAAAATTGTAATAAATTCATCAGATACCATATTTTCGGAGACCAATAAACATATGTCCCTTCAACCCACTTGTTACTTATTTGAATATCTAATGCTTCACATCCACGTAAACTCAAGAGGGGTGGTGCTCCATCTTGCTGAAAGTGGACGGAACCCTTCTGTTCTTCAGTATTAATCCCCCGCCCACAACGGAGGGAGAAGATAGTCCTCTAGCATGTCACAGTAGACATCACAACTTAAGAACTTTTCTACTTTATATCCTAATTAATGACAAGCAGCGCTATCACTGGTAAACAAATGTTTTGTTACATGAAACATTTATAGTGATCCTAGGGTACTTTTTGACGCTAATTTCAAACATCTACTTGGATTTTTTCCATTACCCACAGTTTTTTGTGTAGTCAAGGTTTTAAGTTATTTATTTTTTCCATGTTTTCCTATAACACGCAATGATAAAAACTAATAGACTGGTAAACAAAGACTTTGTTTAATGAAATATTTATTGTTTTTCTAGGGTAATTTTTCACGCTGATTTCAAATATTTAATCAGAATTTTTTCATCGCCCACGGTTTTTGTATAATCATAGGTTTTAAGGGATTCATTTTTCCCGGTGTTTTCCTATATCACGTAATGATAAAAACCCATAACTAAAAACTAAAATTTTGTCATAAAGACAACAAATGTGGAAATAGATAGTCAGGTTTTCTGGTACTGCAGTGGTAACATGGCAGTCAGTCTTAATGGCACGCCATTTAGGTGGTATACGCTACCTGAATTGAATCATTTTTTGTGTTTTTAAATTTGAATGTAAACATAAAGAATTCATAGATTTTATTCTAAGGAAAATGATTTAGTATACTGAAATAGTATTGAATCTGTAATGGATATGTTTGAATTTTAATATCAAACAAATCAGACTTGGTATTAACTGTTTCGAAACTAGTTTAAAAGCTATACTAGTGCATGATTGAAACACGTTCCTTGGGTATCACTAGGATATTCAATCGACTTGAATGAAACATATGGAGATTTGTAAGTCTTGTTCAGATAAAATTTAGTACAACACATATCATGGGACAATTATTTCTTGCCTAAAATTAAATTTAAAAAATGTTATTAATTGCTAAGTTAAATTAGTACAATGCGGTTTTCTCCTATGTGAATGGGATAGCAACGGCTAGAAGAATAGAATAAAAGACTGGACCTCTTATTCTACTGGAATTTCGGATTAAATTCGGTCTTTTTAAAAACTTTATTAAGACTTTGTAACACTAGTGCTGAATTTGAATACTTAAAACCCGAGTTTCTACGGATTATTAAAGTAAAGCTAAAGTAGAGACTTAGAGAGGCCCACATTCTCAAAGTGAATACATTCTTACTGATTAATGCTAGACACTTAAGCGGGATGTTCCTGATGTTAAATATAGAAAGAAAAGAACAATAGCGAAGTTTTGGATCATTATTTTAGTGTTAGCCATGCATGTGAATTTGCGCATTTCTTTTAAACTTCTGCCTAGTGTTACAAAAAAATCTGTCTGAGGTGGAAAAAAACTGTTTGCATATTTGAATTCAGCGCATCATTTTATATTAAGATCATGTATTTTTCTCCGTGTAACAGAAAAAAAGTTTTTTTTTTTTTTTTTGTAGACTAGTGTATTTAATGCTAAAACAACTAATTGAAACAGGAATGCATAAATTTTGATGACGACTTAGACTTCTTCAAATCTTAACTCAGGAAGAATTTTTTAAACTTCCTACTATTTTCATGGACGTACTGTATTTCAAAAGTAGTTATGATGAATTAGATAATCAGTTTATCTCCGTTTGTTATTATTCGGAAACATTAGGCACCTGCTATTCATTTTTCAGCTTAGCGAATTACCGTTTATTGTTGAAGAGTTTTCTTGCTCTGTATAAAAAAAGTTTAAATACGTGCAATGGTTATATGGTTTCTAAACAAAACATTTGTTCCCGCGACATACACTGAAAAAAATTTCGGAAACGTTACTGATAATTTCCGTGGAACGTTTCAAGATTTCACAGGTTTTCACCTAATTCCTGGGAAGTCAAGTATATTTTTCAGAAAGTTTCCTAAGTTGCTAAAAATTTCACAAATGCAGACTTCTGACTATTGTGAAAGCTGTTTTTAGCTCCAAGTTTAAAGAGAAAAAAGGCGTATTTATTAAGTGTATCGGTTTCAGTTAGATTAAGGCTGCCCAGATAAGAGAGCGAATAAGACTCTGGGTTCGATAGCTTTGCAATAATTGCAGGCGAGTTATATCATTGCTACTTACTTGTAATTATTTCTTAGCTTTGGTCATATTTGAAATAAAGCGTTTGGAGCTTTCTTATTAAAACAGGAAGGGATCTAGCTAGCATAATAAGCCTACTCAAATTTTCTCTGAAGCTTTCCAAGACGCGACGGGCTTTAACTGGGAAGATTTCCTGAACTTTTGAAAAAATTCAGAATAAAATGAGGAGTTGAAAACAAACCTGTTTTTTTTGCATGATATGTTACTGGCACTAATTGGGCACATTATCTGCTCAATAGTTTCAAGTAACGTTTCTGAATTGTTTTTTAGTGTATGGCAATTTTAGGAAATTACTCTAAACGGTAGACACTTAACAAGAAAAGTAGTAACTCGCTCTTTCTAATTTCATTAGATGTGACAGGCTTGTTAGAAAAACGTTTACGCAACTTCTTCTGACTAAGTTTACTTTTTAATGCAATCCTGTTCAAGAAATACGTAGCTAAAATACAAATTTCAAATTAAACATTCACAAATTAAAGAAGTTATGAAAAAAAGTATTGCTTGTTTCTAGATGTTGATGCTACTAGCATCGGTCGAAAAGTTCCAATTCTTATAATTACGGTGAAAATCAAAAATATTACTGAAAGTCTTTAAAACGTAGCTCTTTTATGGCAGCATATTTTTTAAGTCTGAAGCAACGTACAGTAAAAAGCCCAAGAAAAGTTGTAAATTAATTGTAAATTGTTAAACGATCATTCATTCACCAAACATATGTAAAACAAATTTTTTTATACTAAGATTATCCAAATTTGTGTTCAAATTTTAATCACTACTTTAAAATTAATATCTATCAGAATATCTGTACTGTAGACTTCGGGGTCAGTTTAAATATTCACAATATTACAAAATACACTCAAGCCTATTTTTGTGCTGCCTTTTTTTAATGATGTATATAAAATTTTCAATCAGATTGGAACTCAATTGACGAAATTATTTATAGAACGAGTGTGGGTAGCATCTGCAAGTGACGACAAGGGCATCCCGATGGGAGGTCACTGTGACCTCCAAACAATTCCTCATTCAGGAAATTTTGTCTGAATATTCGGCAAAATGATCATTACTTGGTTTATTTTGATTTCGTTAAAAGAAGCAACTCATAGTTATTTCGTAAGTTTTTGGGTTATTTTGTATGTGAGACTTTTGTATGCGGTCCCTATCCGTCTCATTATATATATATATATATATATATATATATATATATATATATATATATATATATATATATATATATATATATATATATATATATATATATATATATATATATATCGGTGTTGCGAAAACAACTTTTATAGCTCTACTCGTGAAATTTGGATTTTTTTTTTTTTTATGCGCGCGCGATTTTTTTTATACGGTCCCTATCACCGCACAAAAGCAGGTCTGAGTGTATTCTCAATATTAAATATATGATTCAATATTGTAATTTAAAGTAATAATTAAAATATCCTTATATATAGAAAGACAGATTCTAACAGTAATATTGTGTATGACATAATATTAATGTGAGTCATATTATATAAGCATGACTTGAATAGAAAAACAAATAGTTTTATTAAACGGATTAACTTACTTCACTCTTCTTGGTTTTCCTTTTTTTTTTTTTTTTTTGGAGCGTACACAAAAAGTTTTTACGCAAAGACTTCTTGACTTTAATTCCTTCATTTTTAAGCATGTTCTTTTTGACATTTAAGGAGAGGCAGTTTGAAGAAGATTAGCATTATGATCATTAGTACTTCAAGAAATATTTATTCATAAGCAAGTAGGCGAGTTATATTTTGGAGCTCCCCAAAGATTATTTGGTTATGCGTTGTTTCTTAGTTTGACTAATGTTTGATAACGAAGAAGCGAGAAATATCCGCAATAATCAATATCACATGTAAGTTATGCGCATATAATTTATTTTCAGTCTACGTCAATATATTAAGTTTAAGTAATTAGATTCCCATATTAAAATATATTTGTAACGGACAGAAATTTAAACAAGTTGCTGAAATAACGCTCTTAAGGTGTCCGAACAAGTTTAAAGTAAAACTTGGAAGACTTTTGATTTGTTTTATTTCAAGTTTCACAAAATAAACTGCAGTATAATAATTTCTTAAACAACAATTCAAAATTGATAGCTAGAACGGAACTTTTAATAAGCAATTTATTCGGTAAAACACAGCTACCACAAAGGGCATGCAATAAATTATAATAATCTAATAAACGACATGGCGTGTTTGGAGGGACCGTCCAACACCACTGAAGCATAACTATAAATAATAAAGAGTAAATAATAAATAGTTATTAACGAATGTGTTTTTCTAAAAACCTGGATAATCCGGATTTTTGTTGGTCCGGATTGACCAGTCAGGATAAACTAGGTTATACCATACCGTTTTTCAAGTACAACACATCAGCACAAACTACTGTTTGTTTTCCTTAGATGAGATCTAGCGCCATTTGCGCATGCGTCAGGTCTGCTCTGATTTAAGCAAAATAAGGAAGGGAAATCCGGAAGCAAAAGGTGCAAAATAACGTGGTGAAAAGTTCCCATCCTCAACCTTCCGCCCTTTTTTGAATTGGAATCTGTCCTAAGTGGTAGTCTTTGCTTTTTCGAAAACAGATAGTAGCTATGTTTCTGAGCATTTCCACGTTAACCGCATCCCTTTATCATAAAAGTTCAACTGATTAAAGGTTACGAAAAGTCTCTTGACTTTTGGATTGCCTAACAGATCAAATTCAGTTTAGCATAGATAGAAATCAAAATTTTTGACGTTTTACGTATACCTAATATCATACTCAAGACTTGATAATAAACGAGAATGAATGAAAAGCTGTTATCAAGTAATAACTTTTCTATGCTGTAAGAAATGTGCATAACTGTAGTATTAAGTAGAGTTACGGTAACAGGGCCGTGGTGAGTTATAAAAGGTTTTTAAAATTGAGAGTCACTTCTAAAGTTTCATTAAAGTGTAAACTGCCAACAAAAAATAATTTATGCTACCAAAAAAATCATAAAAATGCAACAAACTTCATTATACGGCCGATTTTTCCAAACGATGAGTTACCGTAACCCCACCGCAATCACTTTTTTATAAAATAAAAATACTTTTATTGAAGAAAAATTTCTTTCTTTCAAAAATAAAATATTTAAAAATAAATTTTTTAAAAAATCTTTTCGTAAAGAAGACAAAATTGAGAAGAAAAATGTACTCTGAAAGGATTGCAATAACGTGGATATGGCGAGATTAGAGAAATTTTAGAGCTACGGTCATTTTAAAACACTTCCAAAAATGTAAAAACACTCTCCATATGTATAGCATAAAAACAATGAGGAATTTCACAAAATTAGCAGATTAAAGTAAACACCTATTTCGGGGTTTCACGGAATCCCTTTTTCAATGCAAAATAGTGAGCTTTTGGATGCAAAGTCATCCACTAAAAGCACTAGATCAAATTATGCTGTTTTTCAGTACTTTCATTTTAACGTAGCCATTTTGACGACTTTTCATTTTAGTACAATATTTTGCTCTGAAGTTTGGAGTTTTTAATATCTGTATCATTGATAAATTTGTACAAATTTAACTCTTTTCTTTATTCATGCTTACTAATATCCAAACAGATAGGTCTGCAGTTGTATAAACTGTTGGGCAATTGCTAAGGACGGATGGCAATAGCAGCGTTAGAAACAACAAAATGGAAGGCAAGGAAAGATGGAAATTGGCAAAAGTTTGGGACACAGTAAGACGTGTTGTGAGTAGGGGAGACCCGGGCAACTTAAATACCTTAAGCTATTCTTGATTATTGTCGTTTAGTTATTACTTTGGAAATTGAAACAATTGTTTATAATCATTCTTATTTTAATGAACTTACGTAATGCAGTAACAGTTGTCCTTAATATTAATTCCCCTATTGGATATAAGGCCAGTTTTCAACAATGGCATAAATATCCACTTTGCCCAACACCCCGGGTAAAGTGGATTCGGTACCAGGGCAAAGCGAACACCAACATTATTTACTATAAAACTAAACATTGAAAATAAAATAACCATCGAAAACTAAAGGAGTATATCCGAAAAACATTTTTTTCCTGCAATGCTAACTATTGTAGTTATTACAAACAAAGAAATTGAATTTAAAAATAAAATAAACGTCGAAAAATAAAGGAGCAAATTAAAAAACATTTTTTTCTACAATACTAATTATTGTAGTTATTACAAACAAAGAAATATAACTTAAAAATAAAACAAGCATTGAAAATTAATGGCTCATATTAAAAAAACATTTTTTACAACACTAATTATTGTAACAAACAGAGAAATTAAACTAAAAAAAAGTCAATATCCAAAATTTAGGAGCATATTTAAAAAAAAAAAAAAACATTTTTCTGCTACAATACAAATCATTGCAGTTATCACAAAGAAAATCATTACTATTTTCGAATGCTGAACACTTTTTATGACACCACTGAGTTCAAATACACATTGTATCCGTTGGCCGATCATCTTCTTCAATGAACATTTCATCACAGAAAATGCACCTTACATAAAAAAATTTCTTTACTTCCTTCTTCTTATCATTCTCTTATGCAGTACTATGATTTGTACCAGTGATCTTTTTGGTAGTTTTCTTTTTAAAAGTCTTTTGAGAAGCTTTAGTCGAAACATCTAGTTCATGACAGTCTTTTTTGATTTTTCAAATATTTGTTTCTGATTGTCCTTTACTTGTCAGGAGTGCAGAACTCTGTAGCTTTAGCTTACGTGTTGTTATTGGTTTAGCAGGCTGAGAAATATGCCGTAAAACTGAAGGACTGTAGTAATTCTTAGCGCATCCAGGTTTGGGTGAAGCGGCGAGAACATCATTACCTTGGATTTATTCTGTTGTTTCAGGTCCTATGGGAGTATGAGGACAGTATTCAATGGTAGCATTGTCTTGAGATCTTAAAATTGAAGGACTTCCTTGTTCGGATGAAGTTACTTGTCACGACCGGGAATGGTGAATATGGTATCCTCTTTGTCCAATTCGCTTTGTCCTTCAGATACATTTTTGGGGTTACTAAAAACTACTAAAAAATCAAAGCATCTAAACTCGTCGTCTACGGATAGTTGAAAGCTACATAATCGTACATTAAATCCTAGTCATAACTAAGAACATGTCACAAATAGTTTTACAGTTATAAATGAAACACTAATCTCTGTAAACTAATATTGTTTTCCCCAAAACATACTTTGTTCGGTCACTGGCGTCGCGTGACGTGAGCTTGTCCCGACGTGTATGCCGCACACGGAGCGGCAACAGCCGACCATTGCTATGACAATGCGGTTGCCGGCCAACTAATTATTTGGGAGTTATAGGCAAAATTCGCTTTGCTCGGGGTATCCACTTTAGCCGGGTTTCCCCTATGCCAATTTTAGACTCATGACGTTGCTGGTCACGTGATAGCTCTGATAAGCGATACAAAGGACTGAGAGCGTGATGACAATCGTTGTTCAAAAGCTAAGTTTGACAGGAAAGAATCAATTGACGAACTTGTATTTTTCGGTATGTTCTCCCGACATTCCTTAAATGATTTTATGGGCGGCCGTGTGGTTGGCAACATCGAAGAAGGGCAGAAAAATTTAGATGTTGCCAGGGTGTTCGACGTCAGCCACAGGGGGTTCTAGAGTTTGGAAATCATTTCAAACAAATGGAATGAGTAGCAAATGTCACGAGGGAGGTCTTGTACGCAATACGAGATCGGCAGAAGATTGGTACTTAGTGCTAACAACGAAAAGGAACCAGCGCAACACAGCTACTGAGGTAGCAAAGCAGTTTAATGCTGCTACTAGCAAGCAAATATCTCGAAAAACGGTAGCCAGCCGTTTGAATGCTATACGTTTGAGTAAGACTATACGCCCGTTAGCTTGTTTTGTACATCCCATTGTCTACAAGTCAGTGTTTCGTTCGTTTGTAATTATGTCTTCAGCATCGCATTTGGAGAGAAGTCGACTGGGCTTGTGTACTATTCGCAGATGAAAACAGACTCAGTTTGTCCAATAATTGTGGACGACAACTAACTTGGCATTAGAATGGTACAGCATACAAGCCGGCAAACATAAAAGAAAAGGAACTAGTATCCTACAAACTTTGTCATGGTATGGGTGGGATTATGATCAATGGCCGTAAGTCGCTCGTGTGCTTCCGAACAAGACTATGGCGGCCAGTAATACATTAATGATGTTCTACTGCCTCGTGTTCACGTCACGTGTTCTGTGGTGCTGTGATGGATGCCAACGGAAGATGTCATTAGCAATCGCCGTCCAGGAGTGTCTAGCTCAATCAAAATATTTAATCCATTGGATTGCCAGCACGTTCTTTAGGTCTGAATCATATTGAATATATTTGGGGCAGAGGCGTTTATATGTTTATATTTTGGAGGATCCCAGATAACCAAGATTAGCCCCCCCCCCCCCGACTTTTTTTTGTAATTTCAATTTTCTTGTGATGAGGGGGAGGGGGAACAGTGCACGGATCTCTTTTTTTTTCTTTAAGGTGGGGCAAGGACTTCATACTGTCACCCAGTGTCGCAACCAATGAAATAGATTTAGGAGGGCACTCTTAAAAAATTCTCGTTTCTGATGGGGGGAGGTCCGGGGGTTCACCCCCGGAAATTTTTTGGATTTGTACTGCAAAGAACGCAGTTTTAGACGGTCTCTGGTGATGCTACGGAGTGGAAAAATGAGGAGGGTCTTCAGCGTAAATATTTAGGAATTTAAATTTTAAAAACGCCATTATAGGCTGTATTTGTTGACGTAAGTGTAACAAAAGGAATGGGACTTTATAAAGTTGCCGCCAATTTTTTTTTTTTAATAGAGCGAATTCCATCAACTCACCGCCCAATTTTTCGAAATTGAAGTTTTACAAACGCAGTTTCAGGCTAACTTCGACAATGTTACAGACAGGGCGGTTCTGGGACTCTCACCGAAAACTATTTTGAAATCAAATCCTAAAAAACGAAGTTTCAAAGAGATATTCAATGATACTGTGAAGGGATTTAAACGCTCTCCTCCTTAATTTTTCAAAATTGTAGTTTTTTCATTTTCAGATTTCATGCGGGAGCAGTCGAACTCGCGTCCGAAATTATTTCGTAATTGAAGTCTTAAAAGAGCGATTGTGGACCATATTTGGTAACGTTAGGGTTTCGGCCATATTTCAAAATTGAAGCTCCTAGAAGCAATCTTAAACGATTTTTGATGCTTTTGCTTTTAGAAGGGAAGGCGATTGGTAATTCTCCCCCGGAATTTTTTCGACATTGAAGTCCTGAAAAGGAGGTTTGAGAAGCTCTTTAATGGTTTTAGTGAAGGGAGGGGGGGAGCTTGCGAAGTGTAGCATTTTGAAGACTTTCTTTTTTTAGACGGACTAGAAAAGAGGGGAAAAATGGTCCGGGGAGGGGTGAAAGAAATACGAAGTAATGAACGTAATTACTTGATCAATAGTCAGCAACTTCTATTTTTTTTTTTTTTAATTTTAAGGTTCTTTTCAAAAGCAATTCAGATTTTCCCCCAACATTAGGCAATAGTTGGAAAGGAAGAGTTCGATAATCATTCCCTGAAAGGTAAAACGCAATTTCAGTATTAACTTTGGAGATATTTAGATCTGGAGGTAAAGAGCAGTTTTAGGGATCTTCCTCCGAAATTTTTCAAAATTGAAATCTTAAAGGCTTAATTGCAGACTGTTTTTGGTAGTAACCATAGTAAAAGGGTGTTTGATCGGGGACTCTCCTCCAGGAATGTGTTGAAATTGATGTCCGAGAAATGCCTAAACAAATGAGTTTTTAGGACATCAATTTCCATTATTACTCCAACCGAACAGCTAAATTTTGTTTTATATTTCTTGCAGGGGATGAGAGTTAAGGAGAGAAATATTTTGAAGACTCTTCTTTTCAAACTGACAAGGAAGGGAAAAAAAGGGGGGGGTGAAAAAAAAACAGAGGAAAACTTAATTTGCCAAGCAATAAGCTGCATCTGTTAAGCATTTTTAATTTAAAGATTTCTTTGTGAAGCAATTGATATTCCCCCCCTCCCCCCAAGATTATTTGCTTTTCTTTTTGTTAAAATAACTTCGCTTTCTCCAGACATGCTCTTTTCCTTGGTAAGAGGTACGGATCCCCTGACAATTTGTGAACACCATTGCCTGATGCCATCAACTAACGCAGGGTTCCGGAACGTTAACGATTCGCGGCACTCTTTGAAGAATTAGAATTTTCTCACGGCTTCCTAATCAAGTTTTACATACATATTATGTTGTTACATGGACAATTCTCGGCACCCATCAACTCTTCCTGCGGCACCCAGTTAGAAAATCTAACGTATTATAATTATCACTATAATATTTATTTATTTTTTTTATTTTTTTTTTATTTATTTTTTTTTTTTTTTTTTTTTTTGTAGCTGAAAGTTTGGAAATTTTTTGTAAGCTACAAATACCAAAAATAGCTACCTTCATTTAATTTTTTTTTTAGATTTTGGAGGGGGTCCTGGGTCCCCTCAGCCCCTCCCTTATGTACGCCCTTGGTTTTGGGGTGCTTTGGGGAGCAGTCTTGCTGACCGACAACTCCCTCCAATAAGCAAGGACAACTTTATCCGCGACTATCAGAAGAATGGGATAAATTATTCCAACAGCTGCTGGACGGTGGATCGAAAAAAACGAAATTTTGAATCTTAATTTGAAATACCTGCCAAAAGCTGTGCATGTGTAAGTACAGCACACATGTAAAATATTATCAAGTTTGAACAACTCTTTAAGGGTCCTATCAAGGCTTGAATTTCTCCAAAAATAGAAAAAAGGTCAATTTTCCAAAATTTTTATGAAAATACTAGTGTTCAAAATTTTTGTTATAATACGGTTAAAATGCTTCCTTCGAACGATCTTTTCATGTATCTTCACAATTATTTACAGTCTTTGCAACATTTAGTTCGCACATAAGCCGTTAAGTTTTGCGAAATTAACCAAAAACTGACTTTTTTAAAGCTTTTTTGCACCTTGCAATATTTCTTCTTTTAAAGTCCAGTTTTTTTCTTACAACGCCTGTACAGAATGTACTTTTAAACGGAAGTAAAGTTAAACTTTATTACATTAACAGCCCAGCATCCACTAAAAACAGGTGGCTGCATTTCGAGTTTCATTCTACCTTTTCCATCTGCTGAACCATATGTATTAAGTATAAATTTAGTACTCATTTTACATTAGAAGTAAACTATCAAAATGATTTAGCTGTATTAACTAAAAAAACATAGAGAGAAGTGCATTGGTTACAAAAAATGTATATTTACTCACACACAGTCGCTCTGATATATAAGCATCAATATTTCACAAAATGAGGGATTTGAAAAGTATCAGTTAGTTAAAGCCACAGAAAATAGTCAGTTCGTCACATCCATTCATGAAACCTCTTTGAAATCATTTTTTGATTCAAACGATGACATGATACTTCGAGATTTGATTTTTGCTCTTATAAAGCAATCTCTTGCCGATTGACTAATCACAAACAAAGAAGCTTCTGTCACCATATTAGCACAGCGTTCCACCACCTGAGTGTGACAGGAGAACTAAACGAACGCAAAATTGGCGTTAGTGTTTTCAACCTATTGTTGAAGACTTTCATTAGATAGGCCAGCTAAAATAGGAGAGGGGTGGCAGTTATTGCACAATCTTGCCGGTTGATAACATCAGAGTAGTCTGATGCATTAAAGCTAATCCTTGAATTATAGAATTCTCTTATTTCTCCATGAACAGAAGCCACTTGTCTGGCTTTCAAAATCTTCGCAAAGCCTCTGATGTACTTCGTTCTTCAGTGATCACTGTTAAGAGAATACTTTCCGGGTGGCAAAAATAGGCATTTCGTTGAATGACAGAATCAATATTTTTTTCAGATTTTCACTTACGTAACGAGATGCTGTAATAACACTGATAAGGAACAGCAAATTTTTGTTTCAATTCCAGAAGAAGAAAAATTTGCAACTGCTATTCTCCAGCCAACAGAGCCATCAACATTTTTTGGTGTTAATGTCACTTCAAAAGTGGAACAAATGAAGCTTTCTCTGCCAACGCTATCAAGAGTGTGCTTGCTACCAGTACGGCATTTCCGACAGATGTGCGATGAGCTGCAGCAATTGCTTCAGAAACATTACAGGATTTCGGTACTGTGTCAAATAGTTATCGCTGTAAATTCGTTGATAGGAATAAAATTCGTAGACAGCGACAGAAGGGTCACAGACGAAGTACGTGCTTTTCTTCAAAACCTGCAAACTAGAAGTGAAAGGGCTTGAAAAGTACATTTTTAGAATAGCTGAAAAGACAAAACTATGACAAAAAGAAATGGTTGGAGACAGATATCATAGAAGAACCATAAGGGAGGAGTCCATTGTTGAAAAATCCAATTCTCTTTATTTGGGTCATGTGACGCCAACTTCTGGAACGGGAAAACATGTCGCGACAGCAATGTGATTTTGGAACTGAAAATTTGTTTAAGCCTTAAGGATCTTTTAGTTTTTCGCTGTGATGGCACGGCCGCGAATTCCAGAAAAAAGAACGGTGCAATTGCGGCCATAGAGAATAAAATTGTACATCCTGTCCCGTGGTTAATCTGCGAACTGCATACGAGCAGCCTTTGCGTCACCTGTTCACATTATTTGATGGTGAAACTGCTGGTCCATGTGAATTTTTGCAGGACCAATAGGTAAATTGCTAGACTGGTGCGACAATTTACCACTGGTCCAGTTTGAAGCAATTACGCTCCTTGTCGTAGGTGCTGGGCTGTTAATATAATAAAGTATAACTTCATTTCCATTTAAAACTGCATTCTGCACAGTCATTGCAAAAAAAAAAAATTGGACTTTAAAAGAAAAAATACTGCAATGTGCAAAAAGGCTTGAAAACAGTCAATTTTTGGAAATTTCACGAACTTGTGTGTGAACCTAATACGGCAAAGAATGTAAATAATTTTGAAGATACATGAAAAGCGTGTTAAAAGTAAACATTTTAATGGTATTAGAACAAAAATTTTGAACCTTATAATTTTCATAAAAATTTTGGAAAATTGACCTTTTTTCCTATTTTTGGAGAAATTCAGGCCTTGGTAGGACCCTCAAGGAGTTGTTCAAACATAATATTTTACATGTGTATTGTTCTTACACATGCAGAGCTTTTGGTGGGTATTCCGAATTTAGATTCGAAATTTCATTTTTTTCGATCCACCCTACTGGACAATGTTGTGTAAAGCATCACATGATGTATGGAAGTTCGCATCGCTCTAAATGGTAGCCATATCCCATATTGACATCTTACGCCGGAATGCCGGAGCGATAATTACATTAATTCGCTTTTGTGTATTCAGCCTAAAATGACCGTTTCGTCCCTTGAACACTTTTCAACGCATTCTGGATTTCAGAGCACAATAAATTATCGTCATTACAATGTTCTAGAGTTCTGGCATTAGTTCATTTCACTTGACATCGAATTACACTTATTGTTTTACGCGTTGCATAGCCCATTAGAGTCCGTCCTTAGCAATTGTCTACCAGTGTATGAGGTTTAAATCACAAAAAAAAATGTGTTATGGTGATTTACCTAACCAGTGTCAGAAAATTTGCTCACAGCGTGTTTGGAAAACCATAGCAGGAAAACTACTGTGTCTGACTGAAAAGAAATTTACAATCTGTCAAAACGGATCCAGAATTTTTTTCAAGGCGGCGGCGGTTGATTTTTTAACTTACCCGCGTATTTAATTAAAATATGCTTGGGGGCTGGTCTCACAACATTTTTATCTAACGGGGGAAATCTCCATACTCCTTTTTCCTAGCATCACCAAAAATCGCCTGATATTTTATCGTTGAAATTTTAACTCTGAAAAATTTCCGAGAAGGAGATTATAATTCACTTCCTGTATCCGTCCTTGCACGCTGTGTAGAATCCAATATTAAATGTCCGTCGTTAGTTAAGTCATCATTCCGTTTAAAATAAAAATACTATCATGCAATTAATAAAAAAAGTCTGAATTTTGAGATCTTGAATTCAAATTAAGTTTTTGGCAACTTTGAATTTCGATTTGACCCTACTTGTTGCGTTTCTTGTTTCCTCTAATGACTTTTATCGCAACCATAATGTGAGTCCAAGATGTCACAATTCATATGAATGCCGGGGGCTAGATGTTGTGTGCTAGATACTGTTTTCGCGAAAAAAGATTGTGTAAAATCGAGAAGGTCGTTTATAAATAATTCAATTCCGAGACACTTAGACCTGCATTGTAAGTATACGAAAATAAAACCAATGGACGAGGACGTTATTCAACGGTCAAGTGAAATAATAAGCAATTCGTGATTGCTCAAAAACAGATTACTAGAGCACCCGTAAACCCATACGTAATTTAATCCCTGTCTACGAGCAGGGGTGGGTTCAGAAATTTGGGTTAAAAAAATGGGTAATTGGGGTAAGTTTCAATGACTAGCGTGTTATACCACCTAAGTCAAAAAATATCAGTTGAGCAGGGATGTAAATTTTCCCAAGGTGATGGCACCCCTCCCCTCAAATAAGATCAATATCCTTTCAAATCCCTCTTCCGTGCTAATGTTTTCAATGGTGCAACCTGCGCCAGGTATCCTAATCCCTCAAATTTTCATAGGAACATTTTTTTAGGCAGACAAGCTTCTCAAGTTACTCTTCTTCAAGCTTTGAATATATTAGATTAAAGCTATAAAATATTTGGGGAACGCACACACAACATATGCTTTAGAGTAGAAGAGTTCTCTTAAAAACCGTCAAGTTGATTGGAGATGATTTTTTTTTTCTTTTTAATGAATACGGGTCTCGAAATAGCAATAGCACACAAAGCAAATACAGTCAGTCCTTTAAATCATGTCGCACTAAGAAGAAAGACCTTACCGAACCAAGAAAAAAAATTAACATTGATTCCATGCGTTATTTTTTCGGATCTAAAAATTTGAAGTTCAATAATAATCATAATGAAAT
The DNA here is from genome assembly GCF_026930045.1 of Uloborus diversus. Taxonomy (NCBI): domain Eukaryota; kingdom Metazoa; phylum Arthropoda; class Arachnida; order Araneae; family Uloboridae; genus Uloborus; species Uloborus diversus. The sequence goes on from NC_072737.1 coordinate 47,303,439, forward strand.
TTTTGTCACAGGGGGTTCAGCTGACCCTTTGACCCTGCCCTGAATCCGCCCTTGCCAACACGTAAGTCTCATTAACTTCAAATGAACATGAAACACCGGCAGATCTCGCGTTGGCTGTTCATAGCCTTTCACCACTGCCATGTAAATACCAACTGGCACTTAACTTCCCTTTGATAACACTACAAGGTTTCACCGTATTCATGGGTCGCAGTAACATCGGTATTACCCGCCTAAAATTCCTTTTATTTAAATCCAAACTTACGTCTGTCTGTTACTGGTGGCTTGTCTGTTACTAGTTCCTTTACCCTAGTTGTTTCATTTGCAGTCGATGGGCGTTTTTTTTTTTTCAGTTTTAACTATACAGATTGTAGTAAAAAACGTAATTTATCAGAAATCTGTTAAGCACCTAGGTTAATAAAGGAATGGTTATTCTAAAACGCAAAAATGAGTTTTTACAATTAAGTAACAAAACAACAACAAAAAAAAACTGATGTGTCTGAAGAAGTATGTCTAATATGGCCCGCATTTATTACTCAAAATTTGTTTTTGTATTTTGTGTCAGAGCATGTAACATATTTTTAATTAACTAAAGTTGTCACACTTAAGTTGACACTATGGTAATTCCTTCTCTCTCTCTGGCATACGTGGCTGGAGCACCAAAAAAGTGGGGGGATAAAAGAAATGTGGGGTTAGGGGGCGTGGCACCTAAAGCTATTTTTTTTAAATAAAATTGAACTGCCCTCAAAACTGTTAACATTACAGATTCTATGATTTTCAAAAACTGTGGAATAAGACCTGAAAAATTGAAACGGAAGAACACCGTCAACTTTTTCCTTCCAATTCATAAGCCAGTTTTATGAAATAACACGAGAAAAGACCATTCATTTGGTATTTTCAATTTTTACTTTCGTAAAATATATCAACCCGTCCCATAAAAAGTCATTCTTCAAACAAACATTGATTTTGAACTATCAAAAGTGAGGAGGCAAGTCCCCTTTACTTTTGAAAATGAGGGGGAATTGCTCCACCCCCCTTGCCCTCCACACCCCGTACGAGCCACCTATGTCTTCCTCTTTGTATTCTTTTGAATCTCAAGAAGTAGCAATTGATGAACATTTGTGCCCTGACCTGATTAGTCTACTATTGTTGTGATTGTGCCTGAAAAACTTCCCTCAAGAACTTATTTACAGCATAGTTTACCATATGTACAGTGATCAAGCCTGTAGCAGGTTAAAAAAAAGTATGCTACTTAATGAAATAGAGTTTTTCGTAGCAAAATGGCTAATAAAATGCTTTGACAAGTTTGGAAAAACATTGTTTTAAACTATATGTGACAACTAGTGACCGGCCCAAAGAAAAGTTTCCCATACCCTGTTCTCCGAGCTACTTGACAGCGCGGTGCAGATCTGTCGTTGCCATTGAGGCAGTGAGAAGCAAAGGGGTGTGAGTGCCGAAGCTAAAACAAAATGAAAGCAGCCAGTACAAATGACAGGTGAAACTATCTTCTATTTTGAGGCAAGATATAGTACTAGTAGCTCTGGTAACTGCTGCTAAACATCATGATTTAAAATGGTTTTTAATCAAACCGAACTAGTACCAGAACTTAAGTGACGTTTTACTCAAAACTAGGAAAATAATAGCAGTTAGAGATGCAAAAAAATACAAAATTTGAGGTACAGAAAAAACCCTGAAAATTGGAGTAACGATGGTACTTTTGAGAGTTTTTTTTACGCGTTAGTAATTGTCCTATAACATAATCACTTAAGGTTGCCTTCAAGTTACAATTTCTAAAAACTCATGTATACTTTTGGTAACAAGTTGTTGCTTAAGTCATGGCTATCTGCGATTATACGCTCCTTTAACGGCTGTCCAAAAGGAAGAAAAAGTGCGTACAACAAGAACTTACATTTCCTGACACTTCCGTCATTCGATGCTCACCCCCTAGGGTTCCTTGCGGAATTTAGGAATAGCTACAGTAAAATAACTTATGTGTAAAGGCTCGATTTCGAGGTGTATGAATGTTTTAGTCTTGGTAGAAAAAAATAACCATCAAAATACATTACATTGTAATGCGTTCGCGTTTATAATACATATAAAACAGTTAAAAGATTATTTTTTAAACATAACACATGCAGTCTTTGAAACTGTACATTCACATGAAACTTTCTTTATGTTCTACTTTTTATGAACTTTGGGAAAACTTTCTTTGCATTAAATTTGTCATATTATGGGTCTAGAATCATTTCAATCATGTAAGACAATATTTATGAATGAATAATTGTTTGAAATACATTTGCCCTCTTATACTGTCTAATTACTGGCACACAAACAAATTGGTTGATTTCTCAAGGCCCTATTACATTTACTTATCTTCAAATGATTATTTATTGTTTTATTTTTAAACAAACTTCCACAGACACATATCAGAACCATTTTAATTTCTGCATTGAATGCTAAAAATTATTCCAAAAATATTTTTAATTATTTCAGGCGAGTGGAACAGTTGCGTTTGCAAAATGGACTGTCAAATGAATGATTAGTTACTGTTATTATTATTGGATTCCAGATTAAATACAAATGCAGATACATACGCAATTACACATTTTTGCTTCCTTTGACTTTAAACAACTTTAGAATTTTTCAAAAAAAGAATAACAATGATAATAATAATTTAACGAATATAAGCTTTTTACAGCAAAAGATAATCTCATCAAAAACAACCCTGTTGTAAAAATTTCCCCGCACAAAAAAGAAGGCTTTCATCCTAAACCCCAAAATCATCAGCCTTAAAAAGTTATGATATCTAGTTTGCCCGCCAAGTATCTGCCAAACTATCATCCTCCCTGTTCTCACTCTCATCTCATCTACTTCCATTAGAACTTCCTCACACCTTCAACTCTTCAGAAATATGGATAGATCCTTTAAATTTTTTATCCTGTTTGGCGAAAAGCTTTTCAAAGTGAAGTGGTTGCTTGGTGAGCAAAAAGCTTCCCACCAAACAGGATAAACAACTTAAAGGATCTATCCACATTTCTGAAGAGTTGAAGGTGGGAGGAGGTTCTAACGGAAGTAGATGTGATGAAAGAGGAGAACATTGAGGATGATAGTTTAGCAGATACTTGGCGGGCAAACTAGATATCATAACTTTTTAAGGCTGAGGATTTTGAGTTTTAGGATGAAAGCCTTCTTTTTTGTGCGGAAAAGTTAAAGTTTTTCCTCGCGGGGAAATTTTTACAACAGGGTTGTTTTTGATGATATATCACATCTCTTTGCATTGATATTATTACTTTGTCTGTATTAAAATGTTCAATTGAAACAACCCTGTTTTGTGTTTTTAAGAAACGATAATGGCAAGCTTAATTATACGTCAAGTTATTTTCTGACCATTTAGATTCTATGTACGTTTTGCGAGAATTGAGCTGTTTAAATTTTATTACAATTCTTGTATCCTCTCTGTTGCACAGAAAACTTCTTGGACAATAAAATACTATATTTCCAATTATATTGTTTTCGAGTTTTTTACAACTTTGCAATGAATTCTATTAGTTTCTTTATTTGACGGATTATTCATCATTTTCATGAAGGTTTTTTCTTTTTTTAATGTTTTACAGCTTGCGGGCTATTTTAATCTAGCTTTTCTCTTTTTATTTTATGACTTTTTTTCTTAAATCGTATTTACGTTTTAAGAAAAAACATCGTATTTACGTTTTAAGATTTTTACGTTTTATGGGATAATTTTAATTGTTTGGAGATTTATCTTTCTTTTGATGGTGGTCTTTGTCTTGTTTAATGCCCAGTTTTGTTTAAAAGTTCATTAAAAAGACAAAATAGCGCATGTTGTTACCAAGCAAAAAAAACTAAGCCATTAAATATTTTAAATTTGAAAGTGTCAGAAGAGTACTCGACGTCAAATGGAGGATATCCCAAATTTGCCACAGCGACTGCGCATGATGCACGCGGGCTTAGCTCTTTAAAAGTCTTGATTAAATTAATTGCAAAAATTTTGTCTGTTAACAAATTACTGCAAAACACGGATATCTACAGCCGCATTTCATATATTTTTAATTCATAATGTGTTATGTTTGTGAAAAATGCATTAATTTAGAAAATAAGCAAACCAATTAAAAAGGGCTATTTTTTGCATTCAATTATAAAGTAAGATGTATCATTTTCATATGCGTATAGTTTCATATAATATGTCAAGCAAAATATTCTAATGGTTTAACCTCAGTTTCGCCTCGACATTTAAAATTTCCCCTCTCCCTTAAATTTTTCAAAACTGAAAAACAGGGGGAAGGAAAATTCGTAACTTGGGGGGGGGACAGCATTATGGAATCTTAAAAACAGAAAGCCCAATGAGCTAACAAACAACATGGAATTTTAAAACAGAAAGCCTGAAGTCCGCGCGTGTGCGCAGTCGCTGTGGCAAATTTGAGATATCCGCGATTTAAAGTCTAGTTGCAACTGTTGGATCTGTTTTAGTCTTGATTGAATTTCATTTCCTAAGACAACTTTGAACAACTGTTAGATCTGTTCTAACCTTGCAATTGCAGTCAGAGATTAACAAACCCTATGAGCTGAGAGTAAGTACATAAGAATTTAAGGGAAATTAGTGATTTTCAAACTTTTATTACTCCAGCCCATGATGTCTCTGGGGGTTGCATTTTCGTATATGTACTCAATGGCTACCCAAGAATATGTATACCAAAAATCATTATCGTAGTCCCCTGGGGGACTGTGACAGAACCCCGGGAAGGTATAATTTGGGGGGTAAAAACGAGGAGGGAGATGGAGAGGGGTCAAATGGCACAAAAGGCACATCAGTAAGGCACAAGGAATGTGTGTGCGAAATTTCAGCTTGATTCGTCTTTTCGTCTGGGCTGTAGCCCTGTCAAAGAGATCGAAAAAAATTTGAACAGCGATTTTCTAACTTGAATTCCTCCTCCCCCTGATTGTCCTGGGGATTGTATTTTGGTTTATGTCGTCAGGGGCCACTAGAGATTGAGTATACCAAAAATCAACTCCTGATGTCTTCATGGGGCTGAGATACAGAGGCGTGAAAAACCCAGAAAACCCCAACTTGTTCTGTCGTGTAAACTGTTTCTTATTCACTTTTTTCTTTCGTCTTTCTTGGCGGTGGATTTGCTTTTGTTGGCTGCTGACGTTTGGTTCTCTTGGCGGCCGGGACGCTCCTGCGTCCCGTGATTTTAATACGTAAATCAAACATAATCTCAAGTGCTAAAGTTAGTTTTAGTAAAGACAATGAGCCCACCAACGTTGTTACAGCACCAGCTACGAAAAACATTGCATTTACAAAATAGTAAATAAATGTGGGGAGGAATGCAAATGAGATTCCCTAATTTTTGCAAATATACTAGCGATCTAACAAATAAAAAAATATATATCGTCGCCTCTGAGCAACAGTAGGATATCTTAGTGCTATGAATGGGATTAGAAGTCTCAGTGTTACTCTGAGTCGACGATATACACACTATAAAAAATCAAACTCAAAATTTCAATTTGTAGATAAATCCTATACGGGACGAGAAATTATATTTAAAAAAAAGTAGAACACATAAAATAAAAGGTGCAATTTAACATCGTAAGCTGTCTCGATTAATAATGCATGAACTAAAAAATTACCGGAAAGAATTATCGCAATTTACACTTAAAAGCAAGCAAAAATTAGGTTTCCATAATAGAATTGCATGCAATGCGACCCTAGGAAGGCAGCGCCGCGAGCGGCAAAAACGATAACTTTTCCTTGTAGGGGGGACCCGGGCAAGATGACGAGCCGGGCAAGATGACGAATGACTCAGTTTTTCCGTTTTAAACTAGGTAACTGCATCAACTGCATACTACTGGCTCTCCTATTCACTGCTCGTTCAGTAATAGTATAGAGACGCTGAAATCGACATTTTTCTGTTAGTTCTGAAGCTCTGATTGTTTACCGTCGCCACGGTATAACTTTTAGGCATGTGTAAATAAGCTCTGCTACAGATACATATAGGATATATCATGTCTTTTAGTATTTATGAGTAACTTAGTTTAAATACTACCTATTACCATTAATAAATGTGAATTAATCGTCTTTTTTATGACAATGGAGAAGAATCCGTTCAAACAGGCAGTCTGGGGCAAGATGACGGGCAGCAACGCGGGGCAAGATGACGCGCTTGCCTATTGCCCGTGCTTCGGAATTTATTAAACTAACTATGTTGTCCATTTTATTAAATCCTGTAACGCTTATTTGTCTGTGTGTTTGTCCACGCAACCTTGCGCTTCTCCTCTGGGGCTAAAAGACGCATTGAATCAAGGGAGGTATCGTTCAAAAGCGGGTGACCAGGGGCTATTTATAATCTAGTTGACCAAATGACTAGTTGAATGAATTAAACCAAGCAAAGAATCTCCTGCTCTGTTGATTATTGATAATCATAAATCTCACACAGCTTTTGTTTAACTAATTTTGCAGTGAAAAACATTGTCATGGTTGGGTTGCCATTCCACACATCGCATCGTCTCTAGCTCCTGATGCATCATTTTTCAGCCCATTAAAAACCTACTATAGCCAAGAATGTGACAAATTTATAGTCACTCATCTGGGACAAACTATCCCAGACAAAAATATTATTGAGCTTTTGAGCACCGCTTGTTTTAAAGCAGCTGCAGTTGGAAATGCCGATGAAGGGTTTAAACAATGAGGGATCGAGTCTCATAATTCTCTTGTTTTTAGTGGACTATGACGCTGTTGGCGATGAAACTGAGAATAATAGTGTTCATCCTCAGACCTTGGGAGTTGAAAACCAACATATCAACCCTTTAGACGAAGCTGAAATTATGGCAAATGCTGATTCCGATGCTTTAAAGAAGCCAGTTAGTGTTTCTGATTTCAATGCATTGCCTAAAGCAACACAATGCGAGAAAACAAAAAGGAAAAGCAGAAAACTGAGCTCAAACAGTCTTACAAACACAACCCATGAAAGAAATGCCAGAACAAGGAGCAAAGCGGAAGAAAAAAAAGATTATTTAAAATAGCAGGAAAAATAAGCTAGCGAAGCTAAAAAGGGAGTAAAAAAACTCAGGCCAAGTTCCTGTAGGCCCAAGTCTATACAATTCATGCCGAGCAATCCAGTTGCATCAACTTCAAAGAATGGTGTTCTAAGATGCCCTGCTTGGAAAGTGGAATATTGTGACCCTCCAACAGAAGAATGGATCCATAACTGTAAAAGCCAAGAGTGGTGGCAAGAGGAATGTTCCAATCATGAAAATGGCATTTTTATTTGTGTCTATTGCTAGCTGCACAACTTAACACTTCAACATTGCGCTACAATGCATTAATTTGACAAAAGACACAGTTATCATTTGTAAAACTAAGTAACATATTCAAAGCATAAAATATGTTCAACCTTTTTCAACGTTGTCATGTTGCCCCTAGGTCAAAGTCATCTTGCCCCAGTACTGGGGCAAGATGAGATTTGTTAAGGTTATGAAAAAATAAAAATATCCTTCGTTATTTTTATTTGAAAAATTAAATGGTAATATATTTAATACTACAAAGGACTACTCTAACAGTTCATGTAAAATTAATTTTACTATCCTTAAAAATAAATTAATAAAGCACGAAAATTGTTAGCATAGTCATCTTGCCCCGGTCTCCCCTACGCGATGTCTTCTGTTCTCGCTCGCGTTTGGACAGCCTCTATAAGGCACAGGGCAGACCGATCAAAGATAGCCATGCTTTAAGTAAATTTGAACAAGAACTGAGACGAAGTTTTGTTGAACACTTTGAAAAGAAATTTTGTTTTTCTTTTTGCTAGATTTTTTTTTCATTGCGATTTTCACTTGATTTTTTGAATGCATTCATGAAATTTCCAAAACAATTCCAAATTCCCTATATTTTCTGTAATATTTTTACGTGTTTTTATTTTTATTTTAAATGTTTACTTAATCAATTCAAGACAAAATCATCAGAATTCGTTCTTTTTCTTTTCTTTATTTATTTATTTATTTTTTCACTAACTAAAGAATAAGTCTTTTTAAACTAAGCATATTTCTAAATTAATTTGCTTTCTTCAAAATATTGACTAATGGAGGTTTACTTTTTTCTTCGACAAAAATGGGAAGAATATGTCGTCTGTTTTCAATAGAATTTTCTCTTTTTAAATAGGAAAAAAAATCAAGATAAGGTAGAATACAAAAGAAGGTAATTGAAAATAACCAAAAAAAAAAAAATAATAATAAATAAATAAATAAAACGACGAGTATGAAAAGGTGATATTTCCTTTGCTTTTAATCCTTTCTTTTCTTGAAAAAAAATAAACCACAAGCTGAGATGGAATTTTTTTTCCAGTTTTTCCGTGTCAATGTTTAAGAGTCCCTGTTTAAAAAAAATAGTAATTACGGGAAACACTCTAAAGAAGAGTAAATGCATGATGAAGAATAAAACCGATTAAATATGTCGGGAGGTATTTTTCACACTCCTGCAATGAAAAAGTGCTCTTAAGAGATACTAAAAACAAAAATATTCTTAGCGTATATGAAACGTCGTTTTTTATGAATTATTTCGGATACGTGTTTTCTTCAAGAGGACGTCACTTTTTCTTCTTCCGGTACAAATACTTTACCACTTTAAAAGGTAAAGCTTCTTCATGTTTTAATGTAAACATCACATATGATTTTTTGCTCGGTTAGTTAAGATCTTTTATAAGCAAGATACTATTTGATGTGGTTATATAGTTTTCTTTTAACATTATTAATTAATTTCTCCCCAGCATAGTGGTGTCTAAACGAAGATGCTACCGCAATATTAATTCAATGACTGAAATGCAGTCAAACTCAAATATACTAGAACCAGAGAGGAAGAAGTTGCTGATTCGTCAAGAAAACTTATAGCATTTAAACTTTTGGAACTGTAAAAAACCCGTTGATTTTTATGAAAAACTATCCATCGTCATTTTTTGCTGACCACTAAATCACTTGGTTTCAGGGACTTCCGAGGCTTTCCTAAAGATTAAAACGGTAAGAATTTGGTTAAGATTGGTAGAAAGAATTTTCAGCTCTTCAGCTTTTTTCTTTTTTTTTTGTTTTGTTTTTCTCTCTCTCTTTTTTTTTTTTTTTTTTTTTTTTTTTTTTTTTTTTTGTTCAATTTAACTACTTAAGCGGGAAGAAAACGTTATGTGCGGCAAAATTATGACTTTTAACTTGGTTCGGCGCAGTATTGCCGAAATTTCATATTGTGTGAAAGGGATTATAAAGGAGAGCATTTTGAAGTAAAAATTTAGTTGAAAAATTCTATGATTTGAACTAATAACTGCTACGCGAATATTTCACTCTAAAATTTTGAAATTTCTTACCTAGTAAATGATTAATGAATAACTGTGGGAAAATCCAAATGTTTGACTCTCTTCAAAACAATTAACTAGGCATATATTTTTAAGAAATGAACTATTTTGATAAGAAGAGCTTAAAAATGCATAAGATTTCACGACAGACTATGGATATTTAATACTGTGCTAGACGCACATACAGAAAAATACAATTCTTGAGTTTATTATAGATATTTACTTGCAGACCTTATTTTTTATGTGATATAGCGGTCACATTTCAGTCTATATTAGGTCAAGTTTTTGTGAATACATAATATGAATCAAATACGCACTGAGAAACACCGCAATGTCTAAATTGTCATCAAAATAGAAAAAATATTTTCTTCAACTAATGAACAAAACCAACGAAACATCTCGTATAGGATAAAAAATAAATATTTTAAATAACTTAATAAAAATTATTTTACAATACTTCATCGGGTTCGCTTTCTCGAATATTTAAAAAAAATAACACGCACATGCGTTCAACACTTAATATTATTATCCAGAATGGTTCTTCGTTGCTTCTTTAGTTGGAATATTAACAGTGTTGTGTCAAAAAATACATTTTCATGAAAATTTAAGCACAAAATAAATTTTGTATAAATATAATGATGATATAAAATATTCTAGTCCTATTTACAGGGTGTCCAGCAAAGGACTCCCTGGTTTCAAAATTAAATATCTCGAAAACAAAGGACGATATTGGAATAAAATAAACGGTATGTTTATTGTGAAACCCATAAAAATCATATACAGGAAGTTGTAAATTAGTTCTAAAAAGTTCCAACAGGTGGCGCTGCACGCTGTAATTGCAATAAAAGTCTGCATAAATAGTGCTGCGAAGAGGTTGGACGCTACTTTCTAGCGTATATGTAAGCATATCTGAGAGACTAAACTACAGCTGAAACAACAAACATCTTCACAGCACTATTTACGGAGACTTCTATTGCAATTATATTGTGCAGCGCCACCTGTTGGCAGTTTTTTAAACTAATTTCTGTATCTAAATATATAAAACTCAAAGGTGACTGACTGACTGACATAGTGATCTATCAACGCACAGCCCAAACCACTGGACGGATCGCGCTGAAATTTGTCATGCAGATAGATGTTATGACATAGTCATCCGCTAAGAAAGGATTTTGATAAATTCTACCCCCAAGTGATAAAATAGGGGATGAAAGTTTGTTTACCGAAACACTCATGCAAAAACAGAGTCAAAGGGCAAAATGAAAATCAAAGTGAAAGCCTTGCTTGAATTAGTTACTCAAGTTTTATTTATTAGCGAATTGAAAATGGCAACAGATAAAATTTTAACTCATTAAAAGTTTTCAGGCATATTTTGGATTGCATTTGCTTTCTTTCGGTTTAGTAGTTTTGGTTATAGGCTCTGTATTTGGCATTTGTTGGGGACATTTCGATAATTGGGAATCTGGCGCGGTCGTCTTCTTTTTGGCGTAAATAACTTTATTTAGGTAACCTTGTTGATTTATAGTAACCCTATGTCAACAGATGTTTCCGGTATCTTTGTTTAGCTTCGCAAAGAAAAATACCTCTCGATCAGGAGCTGGAGCCAAAAATTGACGCCAATGAAGAGAGATCGCCAGATTCCCAATTATCGAAATCTTCTCAATTTGTTTTGTTTTCGTTTGGTTTAAGTATAGGTTTTGACGATTCGACTTTTTTAAAATGGCTGAAGAAAATCTGAACGTTAATGGAGAAGTTGAAGAATGTACTGTCGTCCCTATTGTTGGTGACGGTGTATGTTTATTTCGTGCTCTCTCTTATTTAATGTACGAAACACAAGATAGAGCGATGGAGGCGCGTTCAGAAATTGTCAGATATGTGGTTAATGACTGGAGCAAGTTTTCAATTATGACCCATGACAGGAATGGTGATAACTACTTAACACCTGACGAATATTTTGCTGATATGATGAAAAATGCTACTTATGGCGGACTTAGTGAGCTAATAGCAGCAGGATTAATATTCCCGTTTAAGTTTGAATGATTGGTTACTACGGTTCAAGAATTACTGTCTAAAGTTTATCCAGACAGTATTCATATACATGACAAGCCTATTCAATGGTTATGTGAGCGTGCCAAAGAACGATCGAGCAGCAACTATCAACGATATCCTGCTCATGTCGATTGAGGGCGAAGAAAAGGTCTATACTTCGATTGATACTGTGGATAATACAGATGACGCTATTAATTACCCTGTAGAATTTTTAAATTCATTGAAACCGCCCGGTTTGCCTTATCATAAGCTTATTCTGCGTGTGGGCACTCCAATTATGCTGTTGCGAAATTTAAAACCACCAAAACTTTGTAACGGTAGAGACTGCAAGTGAAAGCGTTACATCGCAATATAGTGGAAGCCACTGTATTAACTGGGTGTGCGAAAGGGGAAACTGTATTGTCCGTTCTCGAAAGCGAAGACTACCACTCAGGACAGATTCCATTTCAAAAAGGGGTGATAGGTTGAGGATGGGCACTTACCGCTCGCAGTTGCTGTCTTTGAACACGTTATTTTGCACCTTTTACTTCCGGGTTTCCCTCCCTATTTTGAAAAATCACAGCAGACCTGACGCATGCGCAAATTGGCGCTAAGTCTCGACTTAGGAAAACGAACAGTATTTATACCACGAATCCCATTAATACCGAATGATATCCCGTTCGAATTTAAACGATTACAGTTTCCCCTAAAAGTCTGCTTTGCCATGACAATAAACAAGTCTCAGGGGCAAACTCTCAAATTTGCGGGTATTGACTTGAGAGAACATTGCTTCTCTTATAGACAGTTTTATGTTGCTTACTTACAAGTAAGTTCACCCAGTAGCTTGATAGTTTTAGCGCCTAATGACAGATTAATTAAGAATATTATGTACAAAGAAGTTTTGTAGGCCCTATTTTTTTACACACGCTAAACAATAGTAAAGCCGCAAAAACTATACCTAATTAATAATAATACTTCGTAACGCGAGCGAAGCCGCGGGCAAAAACTAGTTCCTGTATATGATTTTTATGGGTTTCCCAATAACATGCAGTTTATTTTATTAAAATATCGTCCTTAGTTTTCGAGATATTTAATTTTGAAATCAGGGATTCCTTGCTAGACACCCTGTAGATACAATACTAACCTTAGTTCTATTTCTTGTGCTGATTTCACAGATAATTAAACATACGCATTCACCTAAAAACGGAAATATTGCCTTGAATGATAATTTTTCCGTTATTTGAATTCTTTATTGAGCCTAACAAAATTTCCAGCTATTTTGATCGCTTTTAGTAAATATTAACGAGTTTTGAGTTACGTGTTACCAGTACGTGTCACCAGTGTCAAAAGTATATGTGTTAGACGTCTATATATTTCATCTAATTAATTCTTTATTAACTGATGTTCATTACGTGCGATACTTTTGTGTCTTTGGCTATGCATTTAATACATATCCAAGATGTACTTCATCTAAACTGTCAGATTGTATTTCACAAGTTTATTTAATTTGCAAGTTTTATTAATTTGCTCACTATTATATTTGAAAAGCGGTCAGAGTTGCCTTAATCCTTCCTTTGTTTTCTGCGAAATTCAAAGTTACGTTTCAAAGGATAAGTCGTTGAGTTAGCTGCCCGTAAGTTAATAAAAATATACTTTATCTTATTGGCGCATTTAAGTTTATTAAACTGTAAACTACTTAAAGAAATTTTTCATTTCTAAAGCTTACACAAATTGCTCAATTTAATGTGTTTAAACATATCTTTCATAATGTTATACAAAAAATAGTAAAAATAAATCTCCATTTCAAAATTAAAAAGATATGCTTCTGATGTCTCTTATATCAAAGATATTTCAAAAATATCTATCATTTAGTCAAGAATAAAAATAAATCACCATTTTTCATGTTTTTTACACCAAAAACGCTTATAACTTATCATTTTTACTTTCTTCTATATCTAATATATAGAAGAAAGTATTGGATTCGTGCAAATTTTCGAATTTCGAATTTTGACGGATTCGAACGTTTTGAGGTGTGCTGAATCCATTTCGACCATTTTTGGAAAATGTCTGTCTGTCTGTGTGTGTGTATGTGTGTATGTGTGTGTCACGTCTGTGTGTGACCAGTTTTTTGTGGCCGCTCTACAACAAAAACTACCGCATAAAATCGAACGAAATTTAGTACACATATGTGCCCCTATGTGAACTTGTGCCCATTCGTTTTTGGCGCGAATTCCTCCAAGGGGGGTGGAGCAATGGGACGTTTTTCGAGTTACGCGTGCTTGCTATTCCCCAGGAAGTAACTGGCGGAATCAAACAAAATTTGGTCCATATGTTGGTATTAACAGGAACAGGTGCTGATTCAATTTTGGTGTCAATAACTCAAACGGGGGTCGAGCTATAGAACGTTTTTTGTCGTCAATTGTGACTGCTGTATCTCAAGAAATAATGAACGGAATGAAAGAAAAATTTATCGGCAAGTAGCCCTTAGTGGGTATAAGAACTGATTTTATTTTTGTGTCAACAGCTAAAAAGGGGGTAGCGCAATCACCCGTTCTTTTTTTCCATTTTGAGTGCCCTATCTCAAGAAGTAATGCTACGTTCTGGTTGAAATTTGGAATATATGTGAATCCATATGTAAACAGGCTTTGGTTCAATTTTGACGCCTATCGCTCCAAGAGGTGTTGATTTTTTTTTTTTTTTTTTTTTTTTTTTTTGCGAATAAAAATATTTTTATTAATGCAACAATAAGAAAGATAAATCGTAATAGATTGTCGTCTGCGTATTTCTCGTGATTTTAATTGTATGGAAATGATAGGAAATATTATTTCAATGATTTAAAATTTTTAACTGTTGCCATCTTATGTTTGCTAACAAATAAAATATTTGTAATTAATTCAAGCAAGGCTTTTAAAATAACTTTCAATTTTCGCTCTTTGCTTTGCTTTTGCAATAATTCAGACATTGGGATGGTCGTCAAGTTTTTGCATGTGTCATTTTGTTTTTGTTGGGAATATTGCTTCCTCGTCAAGCATGGGGAGGGATCAGAAAAAAAAGAAAAATATAGAAGAAAGTTTCGTGATGGCCACAACATACTAGTAATTGTATGGAAATGATCGGAAATATTATCTCAATGATTTAAAATTTTTAACTGTTGCCATCTTATGTTTGTTAACAAATAAAATATTTGTAATTAATTAAAGCAAGGCTTTTAAAATAACTTTCAATTTTCGCTCTTTGCTTTGCTTTTGCAATAATTCAGACATTGGGATGGTCGTCAAGTTTTTGCATGTGTAATTTTGTTTTCATTGGGAATATTGCTTCCTCGTCAAGCATGGGGAGGGATCAGAAAAAAAAGAAAAATATGGAAGAAAGTTTCGTGATGGCCACAACATACTAGTTGTTATGTAGAACTATAATTAAACAATTAAAACATAAAATAAAACAGACGTAAAATTATTGTCACAATGGATTTCAAAAACATGTTTATTTAACTACGAACTAGCTTTAACTTCTGTACATTATAAAGGTAAAAGCATAACCCTCCAGAACGCCTTCTAACATATTTCAATCCTTAAAAACACCATTTAGACATACTTGTTGTTCACATTTGTTAGTTGCTGAATTATAAAATTTTCTTCTCCCTGCCTCTGTAACAAGCATTTAACCGAAGGTTAGTCAAACTGAATACCTCACTGGCAATAACATTCAATAAGGTATTCTCAGAAATTCATAAATGTATAATTTTATGTATTAGTTTTCAACCCCTAATGGTCAATTTCAAACTTAAATTTTATGCTAAGCAAGTACTGTAAAACCTGTACCCACCTGTCTAAATTGACTTCCTTTTCCAGGTACAGAACTAGTCCTATTTCATATAATCAACCTCTGTAAGTTAACGACCTGTTTAAGTTGACTAACAAATTAGTGCACTACAAGTGGTCAACTTATGCAGGTGTCACTGTACATTAGAGAGTTTTAGAGCTAAATAATACATTTGCTCTACCTAATAGGTAACTCAACGCAAGAATCATGTAGAAACAAATGGTCCCAGATGCAATGCTGACGTGCTACATTCACACGAAACTTTAAATTGGAGGAAGCGAAAAAGGTCACAAATTCATTACACGAAGACTTTTCCACAACATTTTCGTTTTTGAAAAGCGATCAGCAGCTGTAATGGGCCATTCCACGAAACAGTCAACCCTTCGTCCCGGTTCATATAGTTCATTAAAAAGTAATAATTTTAAAGGGTAATTACGAAATTTGTGTAATAAATCACACACAAGTTTGTAATTTGTTATACTTTAAAGTATTATTGTTAATGAAATATATTAGGCGTCACGTGCTGGACAAAATGAACGTTTTCCGTGGAATGGCAGTAATACATGCGTCGAATTTACAAAACACTCACTATCGCAACAACGAGACATTGAAAAAATTTCATTAATCGCTGTGGTTTCGCGACACGTATGTTTTTAGAGCAGAGTTAGCAAAAAAATATATTTTATCTAACAGTCTACTCAAACTTGTGGAAGAATGATTTCTCTTCTATAAAAGTGTTAGATGTAATACATTCTATCTTATATCAAATGAAATAGATAAAATCTATCATATATTCTAGGGTTTCTCAAAGTGGGTGCTATGTCATTGTGGGGTGTCAACAGAGGGGAGAGGATTTTTGTGAAGTGTCCATGGTATCAAAATGCGACAGGTATATGAGATAGACTAAGGTATAGTGAGAAAATCCTAATTTTTCAAAGTGTGACGCAAAACGGTAAACGATTTGGCAGCTACTCTTAAGGAAAATTAATCACTATTTTCCCTACAGTGGACTATCTGCTAATGCCGCAAAGCAACTTGCCTTGAATTATTAATCAATGTTTCATAAGTTCCTATCTTAGATGAGCGCTTTACGCAAACAGGAATCCTGACCATTTTTTTCCTGAATGATCTCTAGAACGAGAAAACCTCTCAGGCATTAGAGAAACTTTGATTGACGGTGGAACTAAACTTGAGGATGATTAGTGAAGTAAAACTCCTTATAACCCACTGTTAATTAAAACAAATATATTCGTGTTGTTTGTTTCTCGTTAAGCTATTTAGTTTTTTAACAGTATTGAAATTTAATTAAAAATATAAGGAGAAATATACAGTCTGAGTAAAAACTTTAAGGCCAGTATAATTTTCTTTGAAAAAAGGAAAATGAAATTAAAGGGATTTTAATATTATTGTATTATTAATTATTAATGTTCATTGGTAAGAAATAACGCAACAGACAGGATTTGTAAAGCATGCAATAACCAGAAAAGCAATGGTTTATTCAAAGTTAGCATTTCAGCTTGAGTAAAAACTTTAAGGCCACTAGCATTTTTAAAAAACTGCAAGTACGTATACTGTAGTAAATGTCACCAGTTAACAAGATTTTTGAAACCCTTCAACTTGCAGTTTTGTGATTAATTTCTTCAAAGTTTTTGTCCTACTTGTGAAGATATCGTAAGGTAAAAAGTTAACTGTTCAAGAAAGAGGGCAGATTGAAGCTTTTTCTTTAACAAGGATAAGTAAACGTAATATTGCGAAAAAATAGGAAGATCGAAGACTGAAGTCAACATTTTTGTTTGATTTAAACACAATTAGGGTAAAAAGAAAACCCGGGAAAACTTAAAGCTTTGTCCTTTTGTCATGGAAAAAGAGTTTCGAAATTATTACATTATCTGAAAAGTACTCAACCAGGAAACTTATTCAGACGATAGGTTTAAATGTTTGTCAAAAACGATATATAACACAATTAGAAGGTGTGGAAATTTTATTAATGCTGCAAAATTGCTTAAACCTCATTTATTGAAAATGCAATATATAGAGCGTTTCAACTTTAGCTAGGAAATCATGACCTGGGATAACCAATGAATACAAATAAATTTTTCGAACGAAAAGAAGTGAAGTTTGGATGGATTAAACGGACGGAAGTACTATTGGCATGATTCACGAAAAGAAAAAGAAATATCTTACAAGCGCCAATTAGATGGAGGCTCTGTCAGAACTTGAGAGTATTTTGCTTACAATGGTGTGTGCTCAGTTGCGTTTGTTTCATGTAAAATGAACTCACAAGCATATCAAAATTTCTTCCCAAGTCATCTTTTACCAAATGCTGAATTTATTGCTGGGGAAAATTGAAAATATCAGCAAAACAATGCATCTATCCATCCGAGTAACAGTGCAAGAAATAGGCTGCAAGTAAACAATGTTGAAACTTTGAAATGCCCAACTAAGTCTCCAGATCTTAACCCAATAAAGAACTTATTGGGTGACTTAGCAAGAAGAGTTTATGCAAAGGAGAGACATTTTACTTCATCAATGGAACTGAAATCTACCATCGAAGATGAATGGTAAAAAATACATCCCGAATTTTGTCAAAAACTAGTTTCATTCATGAAAACAAGAATATTTGAAGTAATTTGAAGGAATGACTCCCACACCAGCTTATAAATATTTGAATTTTTGTCCTCATATGCTTTTTTCTATGTTGGCCTTTAAGATTTTACTCAGGTTCAAATATTGATCAGTAATATTTTCTGATAATGAAACACTTACAATTAATTTTTTTTGTCTTTTTTACTTGTTTTTAAGGTTAATAATTATCACTCATATGACTTTTTGATCCTAAGATTAATGTGTGTCCAATTTCTCAAAAAAGTGCACTAAACTTAAAGTTTTTACTCAGACTGTATTTATTTATGTACTTGTAAATTGTTGCCAAGTTTGAACGTCGTTAGTATATATTCATTTTGAAAAATGTGTCTGTATAAAGAAGTAAAATAACTTTAATATTAAGTTACGAGAGAAGATTGTTAAAAGTATTTGAGAAAAAAAAGCCATTCGCGTTGTTAAAATGTAGAAATGAATGAAAAAAACTTCTGTGTGAATTCAGGAAATTCCAGTATTTTGTTCCGTTATTAACGAAATATTAAGCTCATCGGAACTCGCTATTATTACTCTAAGGGGTATTCAAGCCATTCCAATTTATTTTTTGAAGCGTTTTTAAGAGCATTAAATTGAGTCGAAAACCAAAGCGATTCAAACGTTTTGCTGTGAAAAAAAAACAGAAAAATTAGGAGCTTTTATTGCTCTTAAGTTAAAATTAAAACAACTTAAATCAGTTTATAATAATACCCCCCCCCCCTTTCCTTTCTATACAAATCTTTCAAATCAATTCTGTCGAAATCGAAACTGTTCGAAATTTGAAAAAAAATCAAACGCTAAAATGTAAATTTTTCTGTAGAGAACGCAGTTACACATACACATACACTGTTCAATCTATAGTTTACAACAAAAATGAATTATTACGTGCGTTATTGCTTCTATTTCCCGTGATTTTAAAAACATGGTACAAAAGTAGCTATTTTAAACTGTATCATAATTTATAGTTATTTGGTTCACTCTTTCATTATGCCTAGTATTTATATTAAAGCATAAAACATACATAAATAATGCTACCATAAACATACTTCCATAAATATAGATGTTTTGGGAAGCCCCCTATCTTTTATTATATTTTTACACACAGATAATTTTTAAAAAAATTTAAATAGAGCAATACATTTTTTAAAGACAATTCGTGTCGAAGCGACTCATTATGTGAGAATTAAAGATTTTTTTTCTTTTTATTTATATTTATCACAGAAATGAAGAAAAATAATCATAGCCCATTGGTAATTATAATTATGTATGCAATAAAATGAACGGAGTACAAAACCACAAAGGTATTTTGACAGCATGAGAATAGGTTAATACAAACTGCTTAGATTTAGTTCAAAGCATTCAGCAAAATTTTGTGGGTATTTCACTCAAAATCAATCTAATGAAAAAATAACAGAGATGTACCAAAGTAAAGAGTTTTTTAAGAACTACATGTAAAAACTACAAAAAAAAAAAAATTGCTTACTTATCTTTCACTAATTGCTTGGTTTAGTTTGAACCAATGTCCTTCTTCTCTTCGGCCATGCACGGAACATGGTGCATAAACAGTAGGATGGTGACAAGGTACATGGGGAAAAACTTTTTCAACTGATTTTTTGCGGGACCCCTCTAAAATGTGCCAATGACTGGAAACTGATTTGCAAAGTTTCAAGTCATTTCGATGATATTAACACGTGCCGCAAAGAGGCTAAAGTTACGGAAAATGGCAATTTTTAGCAAAAAATTGTAGTTTTTTATCTATAAAACCAAAAATATCCATTCTAGAAACTTTGTTCTGGTCTCATTTTATAGGGAATTTTATTCTCTTTATGTCTAATTTCATCTAAATTCTTGCAAAAATTTATAGAAAATTATTCAGAATTTTTCAAGTCAGGTCGTCGCTAATATCCTCAAAATCGCGTAAAAAGAACGAATCCTTATAATATAAATTGTATTGCTTCTTTTAGTTAATGGTTGTAACCCCCTTACAATGCTAAGTAATCAGAGCAAAAAAAGGAATATTATCAGAAATGTATACAGTGAAACCCCGTTACAACGAATGTCGATACAACGAAATATCCGATTTAACGAAAGAAATGTTCAGCCCTGATTTGATTTCCATTACGTTGCTTGAATTTCTTTACTACTAAAACCTTGTTACAACTAAAATTTCTGGTTATTCGAGGTTTGTTGTAACATAATTTCACTGTACTATAGTTATGTCTTTAAAACTCAAAGCTAAAACAAACAACTGCGTGTAAAACTTTTGAAATTAGCTGTAGAGGCCATAAATAAGGAATTTTGCTTTATTCCTCGGTGGTCAGAGCTGAGCAGTAGCTTAAAAATTCCAGTGTTGTAAAGGCTTTCGATCCCCTAGAGAAAGGAAAAACTACGATTCCCAAGAAAGTGGTCTGTGTTCTTAGACGGGGACTTGTTGGGGCTTCTGCAGTGCAATACTGCGTTTTGTGAGTGCAGTTGTTACAGAAAAAGTTTTTGTATTTAGCAAGTCTCTACCACACTTTAGAAGTTGGTTTAAATGAAGCTTTGATTTTCAAAACAGGTACGTCCACTAGTCCTCAGCCAGATATTTTTCAAGAATTGCAAGATGAATCGTATAGATAGGAAGCAATCCAAAGCAAGTATAGAAGATTAAAAACAAAATAAGCAACTCTGGCGAAAGTTCAAGTTTTCTTTTTGAAAAATAAAATCAGTAGCAACCTAGGGATGACAACAAGCAATTCATTCAACTTTGCCTAACTTGTTTAGGGAGTCTTTCCCCAAACAACGTTACTTTTCGAGTACCTGGCGCTATTCTTCGCACCAGATGGATGACAAAGGCCATATGAGGTAGAGAGAAGCATAGGGATTTTAGTGGACTTTTTAAAGTTCTTTATAAAACGCGTTTAGAGTTCAGATCCTAGGCTTTCATTGAACTTTTTTTCTAAATCATGCTGTATAACAGCCCCTACCAGAGCTACTAGTACCGTCTCTTGCCCCAAGACAGAGGAGAGGTTCACCTACATGTAATGATTATCTCTAAAATTTTAATTCTGTCAATTACATCCTTTTGCTTCTCACTGCGTCATATACTCTTTAAAAATATATCTTTTCATGGGTCAGCTTTCCTTAATCGATTTAGAGATAAAAGGTATTGAAGATATTTAGTTGTTTATCATCGATATTTACGGAAAAGTATGGCTTATTGTCTGTGATCCAGCTTTGGCCCCCAACCAAGATCTACAGTTCGTAAAATCCTTCGTTCAATACTAGAGTATGTATGAAGAAGATGTAGGCACAGAACTACATAAAATAATTAGCCATCTGTGGTCCTGAACTCAGAGAAGGTTGCGTTTCCCTTTTTTGATGATACTTAAAAAAAAAAAAAAGAAAGAAAGATCAAAACAAGGGAGGCTGAAAAATTAAAATCCGAAGTAGGAGATAATAAAGATGATTGTGATGATAGGGATACAAAAGCACAGCTCAATCTGAAAGAAGTTTGCTTTCTTGGACAAAGTAGATTTTTTCATTTCTCCTCAAACTATTTAAGAGATTCAATTTTTTAAAAGAGATTCGAAATCGATAAAGTTTTTAAATACTGATTTTGATGAATAGTGTAGAAACCAATATTATACTAAAACTAAAAAGATAGTAAACAGTTTAAGGGTTGTCAATGTCACAGCTGAAAGATGTGTAAAACTAATTTCTAACTAACGACAGTTTCTATTACAAGTTGTATCTGAATGCAGGCACATTTTTCCACATTCATCAAAATCTATCATATCGTAGCCATTACCACTTTGACTTGTCAATGAAAAGTAGTAACATAATGATGTATGTCTTTTCAGTGTATGTCATTTAACAGTGTTAGTAATAAAATGCATTTGATTTTTTTCTCTTTTTTGTAGTTTACACTCTTTGCTTTCTCTTCTAAACAGCTTAGTTCCTTTATTTTAAATCAGCAATTTGTTACATCTCCTTTTTAAAATACCTTCAAATGAAGCCTTTTTAATGGATAAATTAAAATTAACAAAGAGCAAATAAATGTAATTGAATATTGTAATGCTTTTAGGCCTTTGCATGAAAATTCCTTATTGATGATATCTTCCATGACTTGACCTGAATAATGCCAAGTACCATTCTGTAACTTTTATTTTTAAAAAATGGATAAACATATCATCACGAGAATAAAATTTTCTATAAAATGAGACCAGAACGAAGTATCTAGGATGAAAAGTTTTGGTTTTAAAGAGGAAAAACTACGATTTTTGATTAAAAATCGCTGTTTTTCGTAACTTTAGCCTCTTTGTGGCACGTGTTATTATTATCGGATTACGCTGAAACTTTGCAAATCATGTTTTCCAGTCCATTGGCACATTTTAGGGGAGTGCCGTGGAAGAAATTCGAAAAGCGATTTTTTGTGACCACACTAATAAACACTGAGGAATAATCACAAATTCATATCTAGAATTCAAGTAGTTGCTCACGCCTCTAAATTATCTACACAAGTTCGTACCTAAATTGGCACCACCACCCTGCCGATGGGGCCTTTGGCTTGGAAAATCGAAAATATTTTTGTACACAACACTTCCTGCACACACAGCGTCATTTCCGGTCCGGGAAGAAATGTATGATTTTATATTGACCACATATTTTCAATCGGCATGTTTTTGTTCATCAAAACTCTGCATTTTTTTTTTCTTTAGCACTATTTGTGTGTGTCAGTTTTAAAAAATAAAACTAAAATATGCTTTAAAAAAGTGATAAAATATGCTTTAAAAAAAAAAGAACATTTTAAGCGAATGTGAGAAACGTGTTATTACAAAATTTAAATGTTCTTATACATCTGCGTGTAATCTACTTCGTCGAAGATTCAAGATATGTCTTAGCACAATAGAGGTAAGAGTTCATTTTGGTACATGTGTGTGTTTCGAAAAGTGTGAAATGATAGTATATACATTTATTTTTGCAGTAAAATAACTGCAATGATACAATCGTTGACATTTTATTTCAGACAAAGAATCTAGCATAAAAAAGTATCCTATAGTGTGCAATTAATTTCTGCAAATGTTGACTGATTATGCTTATGAAACATGCTTCACACCTTTAAAAAAATTAATGAAAATTTTTTGTTTATGTTTCTTGTTTGTTGTGTTTTTTGCATTCAAGGCCTGACATTTTTTTTTTGAAAAGTTTAGGATGACCAATATGTCTGAATGTGTTTTATAACTTAATAAATTCTCGTATTTAAGCATTGAACCTAAGTGAAATACTAAAAAAATAAAATAAAAAAAAACAATATATAGTTGACTTGCTAGAAGTCTATTCAGTAAGATAATGACTTGCGATAAATTTCGCAAAAATTTTACATTGCTAAATTTCAAAACTGCTATAGTGTTCTAGCAATCAAGAATTTTGATTTTTTTTCTGTATTTGCTATTAAATGGAACAAAGTATATAGGGAAGACACTGGGGACACTTGATCCAGACTTTAGTTTTCTTTTTTTTTTCTGCTGCAAATTATCAGTTTTTTTTTTTTTTTTTTTTCAGTACGTGAACGGTTCCTCTGTTTGACAGTATTTTTTTAGTTAAAATTAAAAAGATAGTTTTGGTAAAATATTATTTTTTCAATAATTTCATAAAGGGATCATGTATCCCCACATCAAGGGATACATGATCACTTCAAGGGGGATACTTGATCCCAGGAGAAAATACAGAATTTTCATTAGATCAGCAATTTATTTATGGATTTAATTTTCTACATAATGTTTCAAAAAAGTAACACTATTTCTAATTTTCTTCATTAGATTATAATAATGTGAACACAAAATAACATTGTTTTAAATTATACTAGGACATTGGTTAAACAATTTACACAACTTTAATGAATTTATAATGCTTTTGATCACTTACTTATTCTCCAACACAGTTGCAAAAAATATATTTTATAAATAAAACAAACATTTTTTTAAAGTAACTTATTGAAGCTAAAATTGCAACAAATAAAAAAAATAGGATGACAAACATAAAAATCAACTTATTTGTTTCTTGTCTTGCAATTATAAAACTAAAAGTTTTATGAATTGAATTAATTTTTGAGACACGGTTTCTTGAGTAGAATGAGGAGTTGTTAACAATTTGGCAAAATTATGACACATTTATTGTCATCAGCATAGCAATTTTTAACTGTATTTTTGTGACAATATAATCATTCAATTTATTTACTCAGTATTCTTCGTAGACACCTTTTCTGTCTCAGTAACCAAGCTTAGAGCAGTATCCCAAGTTATAAGCATATTTGCAATTTCTCAAATCAATCAATGACTAATTTAATCTGAATTAGTTAAGTGGAAATGAATCTGCAAAAATAGGGCACAAGTACATAGCCGAGATGAAGTGTGAAAGACAGTCAAACTAATGCAGCTCAGTTAACGTAAATACCCTAAGTTATTTCCATACTTAAAAATAGTCTATACGGCTATATGGATTAAGGCTTAGTAGGGCTTATAGCTAGCATTACCTACAAAAAACACTACCCATTTACCCGGAAACACCATTTATTTCTTACTGGTGGAATATTGACAGGTGTACTACCCCTCAAAACAAAATTCGTCCCGATGTCCCAAGTTTGGATACTGACCCAGTTAAAGGCACTTCACTGGAATAAATGTTGAACTTAAAAATTAATTGGTCGTTATGGTGGAGTTACACCTTTTCGTTGTAAAAGTGGCGCTTTATTTTAACACTTTTCAAAAAGAGTTGATTCTAGAGGAAGCAGGGGGAGGGTGTGTAACGAATTTTTAAAAAAAATTCTGATTTTAGTGTTTTGAAAAGTATTTTTTTTCTCGTTTTTTCGTTTAAATAGCTGCTATATTTTTTTTTATTTATTTAATTACGTTAAGTTGTCTTTCATAGAAAGGGAGTAGAAGAATTTTTTTTCTTTCAACCCCCGCCATCACCAAAAAAAAAAAGAAAATACCATAAGAATATGCACAAAAAAAAAAAAAGGTATTTTTTAGAATGATCCAATAAATGCGTCTAAAAACTTTTTAGATTGAAAGTGGGTAACTTTTAGGCAAAATAGATTTAAAACGTTTATAAAATAATT
This sequence comes from Uloborus diversus, assembly GCF_026930045.1. NCBI lineage: Eukaryota > Metazoa > Arthropoda > Arachnida > Araneae > Uloboridae > Uloborus > Uloborus diversus. The sequence goes on from NC_072737.1 coordinate 47,328,363, forward strand.
GTAAAATCAGCTCGGACTACAGTTATACGTTTCGCACAAACAATGCTTCTCAATTACTTAACGCATAACTAAGCAGGTTTTCTAATGAAGCTTTTAAAAAGTAATGTACCAATGCTGATTATATATGTACTATGTATTGCTAAATATGTCGTTTGGCAATGCAGTTATCTCCCTCCCCCCCCCCACCATACTACTAGATCATCATAAAAATATTCAATGCGCATCACAAAATAAATGAACTCATATAATCTAATGAGAAGATCAGACGAAAATCTGGTAATTTCTTAAAGTATTACAAAGTTATACCAAGTGTCCTACCAATTTTGCTGCTATTTTGACATCATTGGCTATTTTTATGGAGTTTTTTACTGTTTTTTTTATACAAAAAGAAGACTTGACTAAGGATTGCATAATATGTTAAGAGCAATAAACCAATAAGGATTCGAAAAAAACACTTTTACACTATTAATACACAAAACATTGTAGGTCTTAATTTAATCCGAAAATATGAATTTAACAAAGAGTTTAAAGGAAGAAACCTAACTGTTTCGATCCGCCTTAGACTGGATGTAACTTAAATTATATAGGGGAACATGGGGCAAAGTGAAATAGCGGGCAAATGTAAAAAGGTGAAATATTTACTCTGATTTTATCTCCACCTATCTGGTATTATTTTAACTATATAGTACCAAGTGTTATATATTCCAGTCAGGAAAGAAATACCGCCAAAGATTAAAGCATTTGTAACACAGGCAATTTTCAAAAATTGGTACTCATGTTATAATATTTTGTTGTAAGTCATAAATTGTTTTGTTGCTATAAAATGATAAAGTTATTGTTGTTAACATTTTAAATATTAGTTAAACCTTCCTAATATTCAATGCAATAAAAGTTTAGTTAATACTGAGCTTATTTGTATTTTAAACAAATTATACAATTAGTCAAGGGCATAGGGGGCAAAGTGAAAAAGTTCGTTTTATTTACTCTCACTCAATCATTTAATATGAATCACTTACGTCTTCATTTATTATTTCAATCATTAACATTCTTTCATTTAGTAATTTCCTTATTTATTCATTCTGTCTCTTATTTTCTTATTCGTTCATGCCTTTACTCGTTCATTTATTTTTTTCCAATATTAAGGCATTTATTCATTTAATTGTACGGTTATTGCTTCATTATCTTTTCCTTTATTCATTTAACGTTTTATTTACTGATTGTTTTGGTCAAAAATATGCTTTATAATCGAATAGAAAATATTTCGTTAGAAAAATATTTTATTTTTCAATTTGCCCCATAAAGAAAAAAATGAATATTTCCACTTTTTTTTTTACTCAAATTTACTGCCAAAAATAAAAAATGCTGTTTGAACGCAAGTTTTATTATAAAATACAGTGTTCTTTCTTTATGTACTGTAATTTTCAAAACAAATTTTCGATTTGCTTATCTTGAAAAGAACTCAGTCATCTTAACCATTTCACTTTGCCCCACATTACCCTACTAAAGACCAATTTGCGTAACATAATCTTATCCACTACTGCTTAAATCGATTTAATCAAATATTACACTCATTCCGGATGGCTAACAGCTCATTGCTACCACCACTTAAAACAAGAACATTAGCATTAAATACTTCCAGCATGCAAGATTGCGTGTTCCACATAATTGGAAACATTATTTCAGAAATTTACGAGAAGGATGGGTTACTCTCTAATTCGCTTTATGTGAAATCTTGTTCGTTTTATTTCGCCTGAGAATTTTTAGTCTCGATTTTTCTTGGGTTTTAGTTTTTATAGGTTAATATTGTTAAGGGAAGTGAGAAAATATAATAGCAGGCGTAAAAGGGTTGCGATAAAGAAGAAAAGAAAGATAGCATTTTGCTACGAATTGAATTGGCATAAAAATACACGTTTTGTTTTTTTTTTTTTTTTTTTTTTTAAGAAACTCGTATTTGCGCAAAACAGTATATTTATATGACAGATATGTAACAGAAATATGGCTCGTTTTACGTGGTTGTTTTTTAAAGTATGTGTAGATAAAAAATACATTCTTATTTCCACGGTAAGATATGCGAGAATTATGGGGGCTTTGTTGGAACTTTTTTTTTAGATATTTTGGATTTTTTGCAATTGATTATGCGCATTGGTAGAGATTGCCTATTGTTTTCTGATTGAAAAAAATAACTGGCATTTATGAAACTGTATTTAAATATGGGCTCTTAAACTACAGTATCTGCATTTTTTTAAAACAAATTGTAACTTAAAAAAAATAATAATAAAGTTATTGTCAATGAAAACAAAAAGAAATATGGGCAAAGGAAAACACACGCTATTTCTTTTGCAAGATTTTTCGTTTAAATGATTTCAGATTACGTTATAAGAATTCAGTGTTTTGCATGCAGCATACGGACCACCCGTCAACAGTCATTTAGTTAACACTCTCAGCTTCAATGATTTGACATTTGTTTCTAGCTGGGTCTATTCCTATCGAATGATTCCATAACAAGGACGAAACTGAAGTCTCTGGACTGGCCTGTCGGTACAGTGTCTGCAATTCTACCTTGGCCCAAACTTAGGGACTTACTGATTAATACATAAGGTCTATGTTGCAATGATAAATGAAAATATTACTTTACTGCAAACACCGTCAAAATACAAATGCAGTTTCTTTTGCTAAAGTTATTCAGCAATTGTGTTTATTTTTATTTTGACAGTATATTCTTGTAATGAAAGATATGTAAACATGTTATTTACAAGAATCAAAACAGTTATTCGAGAAAAAATAATAGTACCTGGAAATGAAAACATGCCTTGGCTATTAATGAAACAATTGTTTTTTCCCTAGTATGTTGCTTTTCAAAAACATAAATATAATTGCGACGCATTTAGTTAATGCAATAAGTATATTTGCTGAGTTTTATTCTTATATAAGTGTTTACTTAATGTGAAAAATCCCTAATTTCTTTTTTCCCCAATAAGAAAGGAAAGACATTCCAATATTCTGAGTGTTGGAACAACAAATGTAATTATGTGACTGACTGAAAATAATGTTTCTGACGTAAGACGTTTCTAATACAACAAAAAACAGCAAATGTGTATACACGGGGTTCCCGTTTAACCTGCAAGTCCCCCCTTTTTTCAGCAGTTAGTACAAAATTAAGTGCAGAGTTAATATATTGAAAATTTGTAGGAAAAAAAAAAAGAGCTGAAAAATAGGAAATTTTACTTTTAATCCGTGTTTTATATCCTCTAACTTATCATTAGGGAAAAAACTTCCATTGAAAAATATTACTAACACAAAAACGTGTTAACCGCTATATTCCCCCCCCCCTAAAAATGCTATTGACGGCGAGTGTAAAGTGGTGTAATTCACAAAACGCTGCGTTATCTCGGTGAATATTGGTCGTACTAATGTCAAACTTTTTTGCGTTGGAATTATTTTTCAAATGGATATGTTTATCCTATATATAGGTTAAGGGACCTAGGACCCGAAAAAAATAAAATTTTGTATTTTTTTATTCATTTTATTTTTGCATCAAAGTTTCAATATCCTAACTCTGCATTTGATTTTGAACCTTTTTGCACATGGAAATATGCATCTAGGATTAGTGGTTGTGAAATAGAGGTATTGCAAGTTAAACGGTAAACCCTGCGTAATAGGAAATAGCCATGTTTTTAAGCAATAAAAAGAGTTTCTTTTAGTGCATTTGTATACATACATATATATATATATATATATATATATATATATAATACATAAAAAAGTGAAATTGATAAATGACCAAAATATTCCAGAAAAAAAAAACAGAAAAGTCTTTTGATGAGCACTGGCAGATAAGCAAAGAAAATAGTGATAACAAAACAAGAACGTAGTGATGACAATAGGAACACTAAAATAGAAAGAACAATAAAGAAAGTGATGAAATTAGACTCGTTTTGAATGTGGAAATTTCTAACCAATCGTCTTAAACCAAAAAAAAAAGGTGCAACGTAACAGATAGCTTAAATCTCGAAGTTCCAAATACATACAAATTTGCATAGTATTACGCAGAAACACTAAACTTTATACTCTATCGTCACAGGCAGATAAAAAGCAACGGGTAATGATTTTAGAAGTTTTTAATTGTGGTATTTAGCATGAATTGTGGTATTTAGCAACGCGTCATTATACGAAATTAAACAATTAGCGAACTGTGACAGGTTAAAAAAAAAGAAACATAGTTCGAACAAAAGCAATTTTGCTGCATAAAACGAAGAAAACAAGAATTGGCAAGTAATATTACTGTAATGCCTAGAGGCCCATCATTTAAAATTTGATTGTACCAATTAATCTGAAATTCTCTAATTCTACTTGTCGGTTGAATCTCAATGCATAAAGCTTAATCTTTTGCGTTTGCGCCTACTGAGAAATGTACATTGGCGTTACAGAATTACTTTGAAGACACTTGTATTTGAAATTAGACCTTGTGATTGAAGTCGTCAATCCGAAACCAAGGGGTTTTTTTTCTATATTTAACCAAGATATCACTGAACTTGCAGGGTACACTCTGAGCTTTAGATAGGTGTATTTCTGTTTTATCCAGCCACGAGGAAAATGTCTTCTGGAATGTAAACGGGGTTTATCAATGTATCCAGATAATAACTAAGATTCATAATTCTATATGTTTTCACTGAGATGGCTATTTAGAACGTTGAAAAAAATCCATACCATAGCACTTCCACTACTATGGGATTTTTGGTAGTGATAATTATTGCTGCTACACTGTTCAGCAAGCCGTCAGACACTTCTTGAAACAGAACTCTTCGGCTCTATTCAACAGTAAACAGCTTCTTAAAAATGAGTATGTTTAACCACTTGGCAATGTCCGATGGCGATATTTTTGATCAAATCAAAGATGGGACCTTTGGTTCTTAAAGATTAGAACTTATTTTGAACACGCGAGCATGTCATCACATATATATATATATATATATATATATATATATATATATATATATATATATATATATATATATATATATATATATATATATATATATATATATATATATATATATAATAAAAGTGAAAAATATTGAAAAGACCACACCAAAAGCCCATAGATGCGCAACGCAGCAAAACTAAAAAGCCAAGTAAATATTCGGAATTGTCTCTTTTTATATGGATTTCAAGGTAAGATAATTTTGTTATTGGCAGGTACTGTCCCGTGGATGGCTAATTATCGGAACTTGTTTTTCTAATTAGTCGAGGCGAAACCCCGTGCTTTTAGTTTTAGGTTTGAGCTCTTGTTTAATGTTTATAGTTTAGCAAGTGGTGCATTTGCCCAATGTTACTCTATTTTGCATGTACTGGAGCTTAAACATTCTCTTTTAGTTCATAGTTAAATTTTTGGTCTTTTGACCATAACTAATGAATCCTCCACGGCTGATGAGCTCTGGATTCATACTTTATCTTTTCCTATTTAATAGCTTTTTGCAAATTTTCCTTTTTATCATCATTATTTTTATATAATTTGTTTAATATTTGAAATTTTGTTTGCTTGCTCTATATATATATATATATATATATATATATATATATATATATATATATATATATATATATATATATATATAGTCAATTATTGAGTAACGCACCTGACGTCATCAAAAATGAAACTCGCGCCACGGAATGGTAATTTGATAATATGTTTTAGTAATGTTCAATATGCAAAGAAAACCTTTATTGTGACAAGGCCAAACTGGATCCGGTAACATAACTGTTTTACTGGTAAGACTGTATCATTTCAGGGGAACGAAGAAACGAAAAAGGAGTCAACAATGTACGCTAGCTACTGGAGTTTACGGTTAATCAATCCATTGGAGTTAGGTGTAAAATTTCCACTATCAAAATATCACCAAGCAGACAACTGCTTCGTTCAAATGTAGAAACATTTTTCACTCGCCATACGTTGACGTGTGTTTTTGTAATATAGAATCACGAAACCGTGTTCTCACTATTCAATGATCGACATTTAAATTTTGATGAGTCCTCATTTTGGTCTTTTCATTACTGCTTTCTTGTCAGGATGCTTCTAAAAAGCCTTGCGCTGACCCTTTTGACTTTGGTTTTCTTTTTAGTTCGCTTTTTTTTCTGCACAAACGGCAACGCGCATAGAACGCTGTCAAATGCAATCAATATTTGACTAGAAATCTACACATAGGTTTAGAATATTGAATGACTTAGACCGTCACCACATTTATTTTCAATCAATTTCTATGTTTTTCGAAATTAGAGACTATCAGAGCATTTTGTATGTAAACGAATAATGACAACATAACAGAAACAAAGCGAATTTCAATGCCTGAAACTGAGTTTTTTCAAAAGAAAAGTAAAGTTAATTTTGTATTTTTATTGTTATTTTACAATATTATTTTGAAAGTTGTTTTTTTTTTTAGGTAGAAAATGAATCTCATTTAAAAGATAAATCTCGGTTGCATTAGAGAAATTAATATTTTACTCTAAAATAGTGAAATATTCATTAAGGTAATTGTCGTCGTATTTTTTAGCCTAAATTTACAACAATTCTTGAAATGAAAAACAATGATGTGCGCTATTTTACATACTGCCTCTACTTGCCAATATCCAACCCGACTTTAATAATTGTGAGTTAATAATTTCCTCATCTACAAATCAAGGAAAAAGCAATACTTCACATATGAAAATCAACTTGCTTGAATGCTTTCTGTTAACCACGATACTTATAGCAATATTAACTATTATTAACGTAATATTTCATTTAGTCATTAGAAAGACGCAATAAAAGAGGAATAAAAAGTATCTGACTCTTATGAAATGTAATAATACTGAACACACTGTGTAACTTTCTCGGAGTTTTCTATTTAAAAAAGAAGTAATTTTTCATCTTCATTTAGATTAGATATTAATGTTTGATATCGTAATGAACTCGATTAGCTTGAGGATATTAGCTTCTTTATTAGTCATCAATTATTTTAAGGAGAAAAGATGCTAAAAAGATTCATTATTTCATTGTATGAATGAAAGAATGATTATTTGTTAGTCTAAAGTGCTGGAGGGCATTTGCAAAATTACTCTTTCCGTATATTTACTAAGAAAAATAAATTGAAAAAAAAAAAACTTTTTTTATTTTTTTAATGAAGAGCAAACATTTTATCAAGTTTTTTTTCTTTTTTTAATTTTTTAAGTTGATACTTACTCTGATTTTTCAGGAACTCTAGTTTAAAATAAATTAAAATAGAAGATCTTACATGACCAGACATATTTATCGAATACTGTGTATGAAGCCATACTTTTGGCCCATATTTTTCATCAAAACTATAAGCAGGAGATGTGCGGTTCTTTCGAAATATTTTATGGTTTTAAATGTGAGAAATCTTTCTATCGTAAAGTCCATGCAGCTTTCTTACGACACCCTGTATATTCTCTATATTCGATATACTCTACATACGCACTACATACGGGTTGAGCTTAATACGTATTTTTAAACCAAGATTTGAGGTTTTTATGCCCGATATGAGTTAAAGTACCATCAATAATGAATAAGAAAGTTTGTTTTAAAATACATCTAGTTTTGAATGAGTATTTTCTTCTCTCAATGTTTCCCCCTCCTATTTTTGTATAAATTGATCTTTCTGATTCAGTTGAATCACATTAAAATAGTATCGTTGAGTGAAGATTTAGGTAAGCTAATTTTGTACAGAGTGATCGATTATAAGCGGAAAAAAAATATTAAGGTTTTAAGAGACTGACATTTACTAGAATAAAAATAATTCTAGTTCCCATGAAAAGTTTAATGGAAGAAATAGTTTTTTTTCCTCAGAAATATTCTCTGTGTCCTCAAAAATATATTTGCTTGTCCTTCAAAAACTTCTCACTAGGATTTTCAAGTTCATATTTTTACATGGTGTTGAACCATGCCAAGCATTCTTAAAATTGAGTTACACATCTTGTAACCGAGACGTCACGGTAATAAACTGACTTCCGGAATATGTTTAGCCTTGAGGGGACACGCCCTTGAATCGAACTTCTGCTAATCACTTATCGGAATGGCAGTCTTCGACGAATTATAAAAATATTTTAACGTCTACATATTGTTGAAAGTGGATAAAAAGAAGCTGAATGAAAACAGAGATCAGAATTTTAATTATAGTTTCCTATTCTTGTATTACAAAGAGACGTAGTTGTTTGTACTCACTTTGATGTCCCGAAGTATATCTTTTGTTCATTCAACTATATTGTTGAATATTACGAAAAATCAGTACTTCACAGATAACCCATGTATCTCATTATTGGCATGTCAGTTGGAAATACTCACTATCACCAAGTCATGGAACTGCTAACACAATTTATGGTAAAAGTTTATGCTTCTGCTATTGCACAAATGCTATGAGAAACATTTTAGTGAATGCATGTATTATTTTTTCCATTTAAAAAAACTAAACATCAAAGTTATTCCTGCGTACATTACATTGCCAGTGGAAAACTCTAATAACTTTTTAAAAAGAAACTACTTTTGTAAAAGCATGCAGAATGAATTGCGTTTCCGATAAAATCCAGAATGTTCTTGATGGCATTATTACCTGGAAGTGCTTGCAAAATTGCTCTGTAGAAGATTTCAACTTAAAAATATGAGAAATTTCTTTTAAACATGACCAAATACAGGCCTAAAATTGTTTTTGGTTTTTAGCTAAAACATAGCTTTAAAAAAAAAAAACTTTGTTTCTTGGATCTAGTAAGATTTTAAAATTTGAAACGTTGAAGAAAGAATTAAAATCTTAGCCTTTTTATTTTTTTTAGTTTTGTTCATGAGTTAACAAACATATTTTTTTAGCAACTTACCTGTGTCCGAAAACAGTGGATTAGTTTAACTACTGCTAGTATGCAGCCACTCGTATATTTTAAACAGAAATAGTTTTCTGCATAAAAATAGCCGAGAAACTATACCGATCTGAGCACGATCGAGAATTTGTGGCATCGTCAAATCTAAAGAAAACTGTTTAAGACCAAGCTCCTGCCGACAAAAATAAAATCATTGACGAATTGAAGAGGTTATGGAATCAGTATCAGTAGTCTTGAATGTAATCAGCTGGTGGAATCCATGTCTTAAAGGATTAAAACTGATTCTTGAGAGAAAATGCCGCGACAAAATATTAATAATATTTCATTTGAAAATGTTTTTCCCCCTTCAATTTGAATACTCTATTTTTTTAACTCAATGTAAACAATCAGCACTATAAGCTCATTATGACTAATTATTCTGCCTAAGAATACTTTTAATTTGGTGTATATGAAATGTTATGTACACTTTAAAGTCCGAAAAAGACAGCATGTTCATTTAAATACTTAGTTTGCTTTTATATTTTGCTAGATTAAGCTTTTTCCCGAAAAGTTAAAAGTATTCTATTTTTTTTAATTTGGGTTGTATTTACAGGGGTACCCACCCCCTTAAGAACAAGGGCGCACCCGCCTAAGTTTCGCGAACGCCCTCCAAAAGCAACGGTACCCAAAAAGGGGAAAACACACCTAAAAATTCCTCTTTCAAAAAGTTTCAATAGCGTAGTCTGCGCCGTGCCCCCCCCCCCCTCCCTAGGTGGGCAGCCCTGGCTTTTAAATAAAACCTATTTTTTAATGCAGTTTGTCTGTCATGCGCAGCTCAAATTTTCCAAAATATATTAGGCTGCTCAATGGGTTTAAAATATGTTCAGAAGCTGTGGTTGCAATTTTTTAAATGTATACTTTGCTTTATTATACTATATTTCATTAAAAAAGAAACAAATAGTGCGTTTTTTCACAGAAAACTAGACATTTTGTCATGGTTATGATACTTTTATATTTTATTACAAATTTAACATTTTAAAACGAGCTGACGTGTGCACCACATGACTTCCTTTTACTCCAAATTAGTGCCATTTCCCCATTACTGGTAATTTTAATGTGATTCAATAGTTTACTCTCTAAATATCACCAACAGTGGCCAATTTGAAACAGATTTAAAAAAATCACCAAATTTGTCGTGAAGTTGGCGAAAAATTTTGGCGACCAAAAGATTGGTGATACATCGCCAAGTGCCCGCCAAATTATAACACCACTTGAGTTTACATCGAAATTAACAATGATTTCCCCCCAAAAAGGGGCAAAAGACCCCTTTAGAAACACCCGAATGCAATCAAAAGGGGAGGTGCGCAACTAGACCCCACTAGGAGTCTACGTACCAAATTTCAACTTTCTAGGACTTACCGTTCTTCAGTTATGCGACATACATACGCACATGCAGACGTCACGAGAAAATTCGTTGTCAGTATCTCGGGAATCGTCAAAATGGATATTTCGCGTTTCTATACGTTCTTAGGCACTTATCCACGTGTGGTCGAGTGGAAAAAAAAAAAAAAACTCAATATTCATTCGGGGGTTGAGTAAAATGGAAATTAAGGTCGATTTTTTGAGTGAATTTTTTTTTGCGAATACAATAGTACTTCCTTTTTGTAAAAAGAAGTAAAAATCTAATAAAGGAAGGATATGGTCTAGAGATCACTCTTACCTGGAGTGCTTTCTTTTTGAAAAGGTTTGTTTATTACACGTTTTGCAACGAATTGTAGAGTTGCTAACTCCAGGCCAAATATGTTTTTGTGAAATGTCACATTAACAAAAGGTTCTGGTCTAAACATCATACATACTTGAGTAATTTTTCTGAAATAGGGTTTTTTCTTGTACTCTTTGCAATGAAATATAGAGTTACTACGTGCAGGCAAAATGTATGTTTGTTGAATACCTCACATGCAGTCGCGGCTTTATTCAATGCTAATATTTTTTAGAAAAAATAGACTTGTGCATAATTTTAAAATAAAAAGCAGGAAAATTCTTTTCATTACTCACAGTTTTCATCGCATTTATAGTTTTCTTTTTCATGAACGTATTAAAGATAAATCCTTTAAAGAAAGGAGGTATTAATTTTAAGCTCTGAAGACGAATAACCTTGTAAGAAAAACGAACAATAATCCCAGAAAGATATTCGTCTTCAAAGTAAAGTTTATCAATTTCTTTCGAGTATAAAAAAAATGTGTAAAGCATTCTTGTTGGGAAACTAACACGCTTCCATTGCTATAATTTAATCACATTTGGATAGCACCTTTCATAGAAACATTTTTAATGAATATTTTCAATGTGCATCATAAGTTTTTATTTTTCCTTTAGCCGTAGGATCAAACTATTTCTTTAAACTATAATCTATCGTAAGTAAGAAAATATGTCGTAAGCCTTTAGTTTATTACCCCACAATGTTTAGTTATCCCTCAACTTGTGTTTTAGGAAAAAACATCACGGTTTTTAATACAATTTATTGGAAATAAATTTCGCGACTATAAGAGAAATTTTAGTGAAATCTTCTTTCAACGTAAAGATTAAGTCAGGCATTTTCCTTACACTATTAATATTTTTGTATTTTGTGTTAAAACCTTTTTTGACGATAACTTACGTAAAACATATTCAATTGAAGATCCGTGGTTAAATTTGATGATAGTAAAACGGTGTACTAATTACAGTCAGATAATTTATTTTACATTTCAACACAAAAAAAAAAACATATAAAAATAATTAAAATTAATTTTTAAAATGCAAAGACTTGTGTATTTCTTGAGAATAAAGAAGACGGAATTTTTTAATATATTTTTAAAAGATTTGTAGTTTTTTTAGTTAAAAAAAAATATTTCCTCTTTTTTAATCTAGAATTAAATACATGTAATAAATACAAAGCAAAGAAAAAAAGATATACACCACGGCGAGAAAAACATTTTTCAGCTTAAAGAACGATATAAGTCCTTAAATAATCCAAAAGGGATGATTTGAACCTTTTTTTTAATGGGGTCTGGGACACAAAAATCGTCAAACTTCGTATTTTTAAAATTTTTTTTAGTTATTTATAAATCTTTTCCGTTTTTTTTTTCTGCTTGAAAGGACATTTGAATCTTGGTTCTATCCTAATTAAAACGAAAGATATAATTATTTTGTTGCATGTATTTAACTAATATTATATTTAACTTTAAAACTTTAAAGGCGTTTTTCTCCATGATACAATTTTTCCCGAAATTTTGCATTCAAACCCTTATAAGTTAAGAATTAATAAAGATAGAGTAATGAAATTTAGAGCTTATCTTTTTCAAACAGTTAAAACCCATTAGGCGCCAAGTCCCCCATTTTGGGAACCTTCAATTAATATTTTTTTCTTCATCAAGTAATTATGATATTATTTTGAAAATTTTTTAAATGAATAATGGAAAAACCAAACTTTATTCCTAATTTTTTAAAAAAGGTTTGGAATGTAAGTTCTTTTTAAAAAAAATTTTAAATTTTGCAAAAATTTATTGTTTTTGCATTACACGGGAAAAAAACTCCCTGAAAATAATTAAGGCGAATGTAGGAAATTTGAAACATGGAATATGAAGCTCAATAAAGCTTTTTTCAAATCACAACAAACAGGGGCCAAGAAAAACAATTTAAAGGAGTTTTATTGGACTTTATTTACTGAAGTCCAAAAATGGGAGACTTGGCGTGTTCTGATTAGCAGAGCTAATCATGCCTAACCCATTCTGCATGAATGAACTCTCCCCTTTTTTCCTGTCGAAGCCACAGCCCTCTTTGTATTTTCTCACTGTAAACACTCTTTTGTTGTTCAACGTCCAGAGCAGGCGCTTTTATCAAAACAAGTGACATTCCATTCCACTCTTTTAGAAAAAGTTCTGGAATAACAGGGGTGCCAATCCTCCCTAAGGAAGATGACGCATCTCTCTGAATTTCTACAGATCACGTAAGAGATTCCGGTAAAATATCAAAATTCCCTTGGAAACAATTTCTCCCCCCATAAAAATATTTCCCTCCCCTCCCCCTTGACGGCCCCCCCTTCAATAAGGGAGGTTGAATTTCGATAGAGAAATTTCTTCACTTTTTTTTTTTTTTTTTGAAATCAAATATATAGTTAGAATTTTCGACTTTGCTACGAGTTACAAGCAATATTAAAATAATGCATTTAAGCTTAAAACAAGAAGATGAGTGCAGTATCATTTGTAAGTGAATTGCCAAATTCTGTTCAAATAGTTGATAAAAATTTGTTTTAATGGAAATCGCTTTGATCACAGATAATGCGATAACTGTCTCAATTTACACTTTTTCAATTTATCGTAATTTGTTGGATGAAATCGGAGAAACTATAACCGTTGATAATTCCTCAATGTCAAGCATGCTGGACATTTATTTCTAAAAACATTATAATGATGCATAAATCATGTCATCAAACATGTTATGAAGCAGTCGAAATGTTAACTGTAAAAAAACCCTTGCCTATAATGACACAAATACACCCTCATGGAGCCCAAAAATATCTTAGTTCCATTTTATAAGAGCCGTTTTATATAGTGCTTCGGGTCATTGCCATTTACCGTCGCTCGATCTCCGACATGGATAATAAAAAAAAAACCCCTACCTCTTCTCTTTTTGTGTATGAAAATCCTAAGGCTTTTTGCTAAAAGGTAGCAAAATGTGTGGGAAAAGTTCCGTTTTGAACAAAAATGTATAAGAAGAAGGAATGAAACAAGAATGAAAACCAGACCTAGAGTGATGTACGGGCAGAGCGGGGGGGGGGGGGGGGAGACGTCCTTAAGGTGCCGAACGGCTCAAGAAATTGAAAATAACTAGCATACTAATACTTATTAACGTTGTAAATGTACACTGCTAGCCCCTGGGGCTGGCCTCCACAGCTTTTGTTGCAAGGGGGCCCACAATTTATAGCTTTGGGTCTCATGAAAACTTAAAAGTTCTACATTTTAAAGCTTGAATATGTTAAATATGCACTTAAAGTACCAATAACTAGCTGTATTCATTACATAAAAAGGATTTTAGGGCTTTCTAATTGGATTTAGCCAGAAATTATTCAAGTATCAACATAATCACAGGGATATGTATGTTATCCCCATTAAACGCCAAGTCTCCCATTTTGGGACCATACCATATCTCCTAACCTAATAAATATTTTTGCAAAATTTCAGCTACATATGATTAGAGATGTGTATGGAACATCCAAACACATGAAAACTTAAGCATCTCCAATGTGCTTCATATAGCGGCGCTTAATGGGTTAACTTTAATTTTTATTCGGCAAGTTTGAAAAAAAAAGAAACGTTGATTGCAAAATATATGATTAAAAAAATATCTTCTAATTTTTCGAAATTTTACTTCATATATTTTTTTTATTGAACTAATATTTTTTAAGTCGCCGAATAAAAATTAAAGCTTAGATATTTGTGCATAACGTTTTTGAAAAAAAATTGAAAATTGACCAAGAATTTGTTGAGTTTTGGCGATTAGAAGCAACCCCATTTTTTCTAAGCAAATTAAATTTAAATTTAAAAAATAATAATATTTCTGTTGTTATTTTGCTTATTAAATATATGGAGAATCAGTGAAAAAAAATTCAAAACTCTAAACTGTTTTTTTTTTTTTTTTTTGAAAGTGTGTCCCGGACCCCCTTAATCAAGAAAAGTTAAGACTAATATCGTGCTGAACTATCACTTCTGGATGATGCACATTTACTGTTGAGTACACTTGACATACTGAGTCAAGTCGCACGGGGAAGCACATAATAATTTCCATCTCTTCATAGTATAAAATTCAATGTCTAAAAAGTTTCTGCGTCTTGAAACGCGCTAAATTTTATAATTACTCGGCCCACTTCGCAAGTAATTTCCCAGTTTGTTTCCTTTAGCAGAGAAAGATTTGAAGACCGGTTCTAAAAAAGTTCGATAAATAGTTATTTTTTATTCCAATAAGAAACATAATTGTCACATAAATTCCCGAATAAATGGTTGAAAAATTACTTGCAATTTTTAATATTATATATGATTCGTAAGAAAATTTCATTTTTTACTTTTAATGCAATTTGTTTTAATTCTCTAACTTAATTGCGGCAGATGCTATTCGCGTTTTTAAATCTTTTTTTTTTCAAAGCTCTGCTGGATTACAGGTATTACTTTCCTCATTAAAACCATCAATAAGAAGTGAAATATAAGTGCCATAGTTTTTTTTTTTTTTTGCATCATTGGAGAGAATGGTATTTTTAACCTAAGATCTAACCCCACCTACGGTCGAAAATCTAAGCTAATATTTAATTTAGAAAAAAAAAGTAGCAAGCATTTTAACCTGAAGTTCGTAAATGGAAAAAAAAAAAAATACGATGAAAAAGTATCTCAACAACTTGCTTTATATACCTCTTAAATAAAGAATAAATACCTTTGTGCTGAAAAATTAAAATGTCAGTAATCCAACGTTATTAAGCACAAAACTTGCAAATGATTGCAGACACGTGTTTCGGTGTTACAAGGAACACCTTTTTCAATGCAAAGAAGTGTGAATGACTTTTCATCCAAAAGCTCACACTTCTTTGCATTGAAAAAGGTGTTCCTTGTAACACCGAAACACGTGTCTGCAATCATTTGCAAGTTTTGTGCTTAATAACGTTGGATTACTGACATTTTAATTATATACCTCTTGCCGATATTTTGTTTACTATATACAGCTCACGAAACGTAGAAAACGATAACATCTCTGAAAAAAGCGGTTGTTGCACTCATTTCATTTTGTTTCACTTTTGAAAGATCTTGAAAAAAAAATTGAAACACGCATTTTCAAGCACCGCTTACCAATAATTCAAAAACAATCCTATTTTACAAAACTTCAAATCAACTTCAATGCATCAATTTATGATGTAACTTTCGGGCACATAATCACCTAAGAGGAAAGACGGTATTCTATTTTGTTTTGAATAAGGTTAGACACCGAAGAAAATAACGTGCCTTTAAGTTAACTAATTTTGCCATGCAGTAATGCAATATTACATGTCCGGGTGATTTGCAAATAGAGAAACCTCGATTTTACGTCCCCGAATTAGCGTTTTTCCTGCGTTTAACGCTTTTTTCATTGGATCCCACCATTAATTTTGCTGCTATGCATTTCCCGCATTTTTCGTTTTCCCCATATTTTACGTTTTTTAATCCCAGTCCCTTATAAAACGTTAAATCGGTGTTTCACCTGGTTTGTCTAGCTGTGTACGAAAAATTTGACTCAAAATAGAACACCTTTTCCGGTTCTAATGAAAAAAAAATGCATAAAGTAGTAAAAATGGCTACACTTCTTCCGATTTTTTCAGCATAATTTTTAATACAATGTTTTAAAAAATCAATAAAAAAAGGATTACAAAAATTTCTACCATAAAAAATAAATAGAAAAGAAAATTTAACTAGTTTATGAAGTATTTTTCAATAAAATGTTTAAAGTAAAGCTCAGCAATTGGTAAAATGTGTGTGTAGTTCCGTTTTTCCCATTCTTTTAACTTTGAGAGAATATTTTGATTCAAAGAGCGAAAAAAAGAAATATGAAAACGATCATGACCCGGATCAATCCGATTTTGTAGTGTTCAATTTCAGAAGTTTTTAATGCAATTTTAAACAGCTCAAGCATTACGCACAAGTTCCTAACATTAACTTCTGCAAAAAAGAATTTGAATTTTAAATGAATCTTGCTCTAACAGATAAGTTTCTTCTGAAATTGAAAGAGAAGCATTTTTTGCTGCCGGGCAAGTAAATAAAAGTATTTTTTGGTTCTTTTATCTTAAGATTTTTTTTTTTTTTTACAATTAGCTCAAACATTCCTCTAAATTTTAAATATAGTTGCAACCCCCTCCCCCCCCCCTCCCAAAAAATAGAGATAATCGCAAAGCTTTAAATTTGCAACGGAGAAAATTCTTCGAAAAACAATGCAAATAGTTTTTTTGCTGAAAGTATTTTTTAAAAGCATTTCTCAATCTAATTCTCTTTTCATGAAAATTCTGTATTAGTATTTTTCTTTTTTTTTTTTTTTTTGCAAAGCACATCTACACTATAAATCATAAATTTTGATGCTTAAATAAACTTTTCTTATCGTTTTTAAGCGTATAATGATACTACGTAATTTCTCAAATTCATTACTTTACAAAATTATCAATATACAGTCAACACTCGATAACTGGAAGTCCCAAGGCAGCGGCTAGAACGATCGAGTTATGGGAAGTTTCCGCAAGAGTCTCAAGAGTTTGGGACCCAATTAAAACTTTGAGATAAAGGAATATTCGAGTTATCGAAATCCGACTGTACAGCTTTAAGAAGGTATTCTTAAACTTTTCACGAACTTCTCAGCTTACAGCTACTCTCATTGCACCGTGCATCATATTGAAATCTCTTATCTCTCTTAGATTATTTCGAACCCCTTGTAGTGCTTCGCAAAACGAATTCAAGCTGCGGAAATTCCACAGTACTTTGCTTCAAAATGATCTGAAAATTGATACACGTTTAATATACATCTTCAATAGTCGTAGTTTTACTTACAAGATGTCCTGAAATATACTGACTGTTTTCAAGAATTTATAACAGGAAAACGATAAATAACTTGAAGAAAAAAACTACTGCAGAATGACACTGTTAATTTTTTTTCTTCCCCCGAGTATCATATTTTAGTTCAAAAGTTTTCCAGCAGATGGCGATACAGACAGTAAGCCTTTCAATCTAAGAAAGGTAGAAAATTACATCATATTTTTTCAAAAAAAAAAAAAAAAACATTTTATGAACCAAATTACATTACAATATTTTCAAAATGTCCACGGTCTGGTACAATCACATGTTGCATCTGGAGAAAACATCGGTGAATTTCAATTCTTCCTTTTTGATTTATGGGGGAATATATGGGATTTGATATATGGGATTACATGATTTTTCTGCAAGAATTTTTTTCTTTATTACCAACCGTTTCCTGTCATAAATTTTTGAAAACAGTCAGTCTATTTCAGGACACCCTGTATACATTTAACGATGATAAAATTATTAAAAAATGTTTTTTAAAAAAAAGTTGAAATAGTCTTGCCTTTCTTACACTTTCAGCAGTGTTCATGTAAATGCTGAAACTATGCGTGTTTTTGTTTTTCCATTGATTATGAGCTTTACATAACTTGTTAAGCAGATCCTTATGTTTCATTATTATCACACGCATTCAAAATAATTAATAAAAACTACTTATAGGCGATCAGTGTAAACGGTCACATTACTTTCACTGTCACCCTGTTTCCCATTTAACAGAACGCAACATACCGAAAAAATATCTTTATTGTTTTCTCAGCCGCTTGAGTAAACCTTATTTTATCGGAAAATATTTTGGTAGATGCAATTATTTCTCGATGAATAAAAATATGTATCCACAGCTATAAGATCTTGCTTTCATATCAACACTGGTGATTCTAAGCAGTCAATCATGAGAGTGTATCGGCTTCTAAAATTTAATACCGTCCCTTACATTAGGTTTAAAATTTATTTTCAGAAAAAAAACGGAGTTTTGTGTAAACAATAATGTAATTAAAGTACTTTACTTTGATCATGGAAGTTCATAATATACAGGATATTCCTTTTTAACCCGCAATGCCTGCATTTTCGCAACCCTTAGTCCTGGATACCTACTTCTGATTGAAAAATGTAAAAAAAAAGATGCAGAATTAAGATATGAAAAATTAGAAGCGATAAAAAAATAGTAGAAAAATCCGAAGTCTAACTTTTTATATAGCACCCAAATTCCCCACATTATATCCAGAGAAATAATATCCATTAAAACATAATATAGTGACTGTAAAGTATGTGTAAGAACCCTCAATAGTTCAAAAATATCCTTTCTTAAAACTTAACATATTTCAGTTCTTCAGTTCCATCGTTATATTGAATGCTAAATGCTATAAGTTGTTATTACATAAAAAGTAAAGTGTTTTATACATATTTTTAATTTTACTTTATTCTGCTAAAGAAATTATGATAGCTAAAAATGGGCAGCTTACTCTGCAGTATAACTTATAAATTATTGTATAATTAAAGCTAATGTGTTCTAAATGCGTCTCTCAAATGACTAATTGCACTGTAGTTGAAGTGTTAAATTTCATTTTCGTTAGCAAAATTTTCATAATTAATTGCTTAAAATGAAATTCCTATTTCTACGCTATTAGTGGTTTCTAAAATAAGTGAGTGGACAATTAAGGTAATTAACCGAACTCTTTCTATCTTTCGCTGATTCATTGAAAAATATTTATCTTCCAGGTAAAACTAAGTGAAATTTGAGTCAAGGACGCAATTGAATTAATGACTTTAACCATAACAGTCAAATGTAAGACATTAGTTTTTATTTAAGGTCAATGTATAATATTGAGTTTAACACTTTTACTTAAACGTGTGTCATACAGGTTTCCAGTTTTTGCAGACCTTTTGTAACTACAATGATATTTTTACTGTTCAAAATTTTTCTCCTACTTTCCAAAAGAATCCGAAACATTGTAATATTTACCGTTTTAAATCTCCTACCATTGTGAGTTGCTTTATTCCTACAGTTTTTTTAATGAGAAATTTTTGTATTGTGGGCATCTGAAATCATAGCATATTATTAAAAAAAAATCTTATCTTTTTCAGTTTCTTAATTTGTATGCCAATGATGATTGAATTTTATAGCCATTTTCAATTTATTTCTATATACTAAACTAGATTATATGTCATTATATACTATCATTATATACTAACTAGAAGATCGCCCGTCAAGGAATGACGGGAGAGAATTGCTTTTACATTTGAACGAAGCAATTGGCAGTATGGTGATAGTTTGGTTGTTGAAGTTTCAACCCTAACTCCAGTAGATAGCGTTAATTATTGACCATTTTTTCGTTTCTTCATTCTCCTAAAATTAGTCTTACCAGTAAAACAGTTAAGTTCAGCCTTGTCAGAGTAAAGCATTTCCGTGTGTGCCAAACATTGGCAAAAAAAACTGTAATCAAATTATGAATATCTTATTGAATTTTTGGCGCTTCAACAATGAAATAATGCCGTCAAGCATGCTATGGAGTGAGTTTCACTGTTGGTGACGCCAAAGCGGTACTCGATTAGTGATTTTGGCTATTATATATATATATACATATGAGTATAATTGTAACGGAAAATGATAGCATAAAAGTCATATTATCATCCGAGCTCTTCACAAATGACAAACAATAATAGTCATAAACAATACCTCCTCCCGCTCAGTATATACTAGGGTGGACCAGAAAAAGAAATTTTTTTTGCGAGTTCCTATAGCACGGAAAAGTTACAATTGGTGAAGACTTAAAAACAATAAAAAAAAATTTTGAAATCGGATAATATCTTTCGATCGCGCAACGAGCCGATAAATTCGGAAAAATGGATAATTATGTTTTTTCACGGATTTTTTAAACATTTTGTGTCAATGATTTTTTTAATGCTCTAAGACGGAAATGTTGCGATTTCTGAAGCCTTTATAAATTAAAAAGAAATTTTGAAATCGAAAATTACCTTCTAGTTCACGAACAAGACTAAAAAATCGAAAAAAATTCGAATTTCAGCTCTTTCTTGAGATTAAAAAATAAAAAAAACGGCTTTTTTTCCGTTTTTTTTTCGGGTTTTTTTCAGTAATATTGAAAAAACTCTTTTATAAAGAACTTTTTTCCACAAAAACATCTTATTTCTTGATTTTGAAGGTATTTTCTAATCGTACAGAAGTCTCATTCTTTACAGTAATTAGCCCTTTTTATATAATAGAAGGTTATAAAATATTTAGCAAAATTTTTACAATTCAGTACACAAGTCTTATTTTTTTTGAGTATAACTTGTTGAACCTAATTTATAATCAGAGCTTTTGGAAACTTGGGCAAAAATTGGTCTGGATTTCAATGTTTCTCTTATGTAGCCATCTCTTGATTTTAATTCGCGAACTTTAAGTGAAGACTCCGTCACTAGCTTCACGCATCTTTCGACGGCTTGCGTAATGGCAGGGGAATACTTTTACATTCAAGTCTGTTGTAGTACCTGTTTTGGTAAAATATTTTCTTTCTTTGTTAGTAACTTTTCTAAAAACAAAAAGTGGCGGAAATAACTTTGTCGTGCTTCAAGTAAGGAGCTCTGTGTAATCAGTGGTTTCGAAATTTTGGGATGGAATAACAACGTTTCTGATGAGAAGAATCAGGTTCTCTGGCTTTTAAAACCCTTTAAAAACTCTAGTTCTCTTATGTGCCTCATTTCGTCATACACCATGCCCATCAATAAGTTTTCGGGATGCCCAAAGAAAGAGTTTCTTTTAACTTGTTTCAGCTTCTCAGGCAAGTATCCACAGGTATAAATTATTTTGCAAACATGAATGGAACCATTCGGTAAGTTTTTTTAGGTCTTTATTTCAAACCAGACTGACATGTAACACTTCAAGATAAAAGTAACAATGCCTTTTAACGCGATCGTTACATTTACGTTAAGTCTGAGAATTCTATTTGCACAAGTGGGCCATCTGGAATGTGAGAGTAGGCTAAGGTATAAGGTTTGACCAATCATTTGGACAATTGCAAGCAACACTTTATTATTTGAGATGAATCCAAAAGAAACGTTTGAAACTAAAGCACTTTCTGTTCTCTTCTATAGTTGTACAGTCAATTACTTGAAAATCTATTACCGGCAGTTTTTTACAACTTGTGAGACGTTATCCC
Organism: Uloborus diversus; assembly: GCF_026930045.1. NCBI lineage: Eukaryota > Metazoa > Arthropoda > Arachnida > Araneae > Uloboridae > Uloborus > Uloborus diversus. The sequence continues at coordinate 47,349,967 of NC_072737.1, forward strand.
TTATTGGTCCAAAAACTGAACTTGAACCGGTTGTTTCACCATTCAATTGCCGAAAAAGTGAAGAAAAGACAATTTGATGGAATGGAATAAACATTGTAATAATCGCCCATTGCAATAATCGTCCGACATAAATTTCGAATTGACGAATCGCGTCAAACCTCGCATAAATCGTCATAAATTATCGTCATAATCTATGATGTCAAATAAATCGTCTGGTGAAATTCGTTGTTCATTTAGATATGAAACAAAGCTATTGACTATGTGTGTCTTTGGCTGATCCAGAGTTTGGAGAACACACTTGGCTTCGCTTAAAGTTTGCGGATTTAAATCAATGGATGGCTACTTAAGAGCAACATTGAAATCCGAATACATTATGTCCGAGTTTTCCAAAAAATCTGATTAATTAGATAGAATCAGCAAGTCACACTTAAAACAATAAAACTTGTGGACTCAATTGTAGAATTTTTCCTAAATATTTTTATAACCTTCTATTATTTGAAAATGACTAATTACTGCAAAAAAAGGGACTTATGCATGATTAGAAGATACCTTCAAAATCAAGAAATAAATTAATGTTTTTGTGCAATATAATGCTTTTTAAAAGAGTTTTCCCTATATTACTGAAACAAAAACCGAAAAGTAAAATTTGACCATTTTTTTAAATTTCAAAGAAAAGCTGAAATTCTCAATGTTTTCAATTTTTTAGTCTTGTTCCTGAATTAGAATTTATTATTAGATTTCAAAATTTCTTTTTAATTTCTCAAGGCTTCACCAATCGCAACATTTCCGTCTTAAGAGCCTTAAAAAAATTTTTACACAAAATTTTTTAAAAATCTGTTTCTATTTTTCCAAATTTTCAGGCTCGTTGCGCAATCGGAAGATATTATCCGATTTCATTTTTTTTTCCTTTTGTAAGTCTTTACCAATCGCAACTGCGCGCAAGCAACTCGTAAAAATAATTTTCGTTTTTTTCGCTCCACCCTAGTACATATTCCCCCACTCAATATGCGTTGTATAATTTCAACCTTAAAATATTATTTTACTGTATGTTTACGTTAAATTTTATTTTCGCTCGCACAATGCATCACTCACTTTCAATGATTCTTCAATCGTTGGACAAATTTACTCGCTTAAGCTGGGTCAGAAACCTCTGCTCAAATCCTGCGAATACATATTCAGTTAGAGGAAAACTTTGATTGGAACATTGTTCATGCAACCATTTGTGAATAAAAGTATTGGGACACTTTCAAAAATTCTCATTTTGACGGATTTCTCGAGAAATTAAAGACCAATTGCTCTGTAAATTTTTCACATGAAAAGTATAATCTAGATGTCATTTTCCAATAACAATTAAGTCTGCTGTTAATTTAGGGAACCGACAAAAAAATAAGGAAACAAAAAAATGTTTTTGATCAGTTTTCATTGTAAATAGCTGGAAATAAGCTATAAATTTCAGAAATAAGTTAAAAACCTATCTTAAATTTATTTTTATATTTTCACGAAAGTATCTCTTATGAAAGTATCTCTTGAATTGTTTTCGGCTCATATCATGCAGAGTTTTCCGTCAAACGTTACTAAACTTTCAGAATTGTTGACAACATATGAGAGAAATTTGAAGTTAAAATATTGAGAATTCAACGAAATTTGAACGTTTAAAGCAATTAATTTTTTCACTGCACATTCGCGAAAGATGTCAAATTATAACTTTCATAATCCAATGCTCAGATACATCCTACAACTCATTAAAAAATTCCACCTCAATATTTTAAAAAATTCCACAAGTTATCAGCGATCTAATGAACCGAATTTCTATAATTCTTGAATAGGCGACGAATGGTAAGGGGTCGTTAGTGATTCATGATAAAAAACGTATTATTTGCGAAAGATACCTCACGATTCGTCGTCTGGCCAAGAATTATAAAAGTTCGGATTATTAGATTGCTGATAACTTTTTAGATTTTAAAGATATCAAATTGGAATTTTTTTATGAGATGTAGAATGTATCTGGGCTTCCGATTATGAAGTTCATAAATTGCTATCTTTCGCGCATGTGCAGTGAAAAATTAATTGCTTTGAACGTTCATATTTCATTAAATATTACAATATTTTAACTTCAAATTTTATTATTATGCTTCTCTAATATACTGTCAAATATTCTGAAAGTTTAGTAATGTTTGACGGAAAACTCTCCGTGATATGAGCCAAAAACCTTCAAAAAAATTTGCATTTTTGAAAGAAATGCTTATCTTCGTGGGTACAAAAGATACTTTCACAAAAATATACAAATAAATTCTAGATAGGTTTCTAACTTATTTATGAAATTTATAGTTTATTCCTAGCTATTTACAATTAAAAAGGATTAAAAACCTTTTTATGTTTCCTCAATTTGCTGTTCGTCCTCTAAATGAATAGTAGACTTACATTTTGTTGAAAAATGGCGGCTAGTGTATACCCTTTACGCGAAAAAATTTACAGAGCAATTGGTCTTTTATGTCTTGAAAAATCCGAATAAATGTGAATTTTTGAAAGTACCCCAATACTTTTGGTCATATAGTGTAGGTGCCTCATAATACAGTAAATTCGTTATAGGTGAAAGTATTTATTTTTGTTAAAGCCTGTTTACTACAGTATATTTACAAGGTCCAGTTTTGTTATTCAGTCAGTTATCAGTGAATTAATCTCATCCGCTTTATTTTTAATGGACTACGCATACTATAAATTAATGTTAAAATTTTTTTATTTCCAAAAAAATATATTCATCATACCTAAAAGTTCTATAATCAAGTCAAATAAAGCACGTGGGGGAAAAGGTGAAGATGAGAATCTCTGTAGAAGACCAGGCTGTTAGAGAAAGCTTTGAGGCAATCAGAGAAGGTAAAACCAGAGTGGGGAACAAAAAATTCTATTAGAGGGATACAAGGTGCAAACTAACTTAAATACACTTCAGAAAAGCATAAAATCAAGTAAAGTTTTAGAAATTTAGAATATAGCATCAATGCTAGCCGTCAGAAAGGAGAGTACCAACCTGTCATACCAAAACATAACTTCAGGTAGATTTAATTATTATCTCAGTGACTACATGCTGGTAAACTTTGCTCGAAAGAAAATATTTAATTGTTACGTTGACGAAATTGACAGTTAAGCCTACTATTTCTGGGTTTTCCAGAAAAGATTTAAGAAAGGCAACAGCCTGCTTAAAATGTTTTTTCCCTAAGCTTGTTGACATAAGCATTATTAAATATTTCAAATGCTTGTTTCATACTTCCGTATCTTAAATTTTGAGGTTTTACAGCTAAAACAGCAACATTATTATATTAGCTTGTTGAGTTAGCGAATATAATGGTTATTAATTGCGCAAAAGGTCAAACTACTGTCGAACTACTTTCTCATAAATTAATGCAGTTTCAAATAATTCATTTCGATCTAAGCATTTTTTTTTTGTGTCCAATTTAAAAAAAAATCAGTAGCGCAGCAGCTTATTTAGATCAATGTCTACTGTGCCCATCTCAGTTTTTGACTCAGTGTAGGCCTGATGTTCCGAATGTGGAACGTCCACTGTTTAAAGCATGCATGATACTCATTTTATCGGCCCGCAGAAGGGATGAAAGACTGATTGCCTGGAGGGGGAGGAATCCTTGCCCAACCCGGGAATCGAACCCAGATCTGCGGCGTGGAAGCGCAAAGCGTTTTAACACAAGAAAGACTGAAATTTCCTCTATACCTAGAAAGACTAAAGAGGTCAATGTGGCCCCTAACCATTTTTGCAGTGAATTCTATTTAAATTTTTTCCTGAGTGGGACCACATGTCCAATGCACCTTCTTTTATGACTAAATAAAAATTTAGTGCGTAAGTATTTTTAGTTTTTCTGTCTTTACTCGCCAAAAGGTAGAATTAGTTTCTCTTTCTAAAAGCAATAGCTACCGTTTGGTTGGTAAGCAATCGGTACTGTTCATAGCTTTTGGATATTCAACCGGCAGCATAAAGAGGAAGTTTCAGGTTAAACTAGAGTGAATAGCATTTTTTAAACTACAACAATTAGGAGAAAGGAAAAAAATATTTCTTTATTGCAAAATAGCTTTGGGGCCACTGGGGCTCCTCCCGTCTTTCTAGGTATAAGGATCATTATTTACAGTACTATGAGGCGAATCAGTAAATGTTTAAACATGCATTCAAATAGTGTCATACAATGAAAAGTTAAAGTTCCATAAAGCTCCGTTAGATATTAATCGAATTATTGAGCATCAAAGTACGCGAGGGGTCACACAGGCCCCTCCGTCTTTCTAGTGTTAACTTCGTATCCCAATTACTGTTACAAATAAAAGTGCTGAGTTCATTGTGCATATTTTTTGCAACTGTACCAAACAAGTTCATCTAAGTTACAATTTACTCTAATGGCTCACAATTTTACAAACATTTATTCTTCCTCAACTACATATTATTGATTTCAATACAAATATGTTTTTAAAAGCGATTCATCATATTGCAGTATTTGAAACAACTTTTCAACTAAGTGGTTAAGAAAGTATTGAATTCTAATCAATTTGACTTAATGAAACTTAAATTACTTATTTATATTAGTTTTATTTTTAAAACTTTTTTACACATGTTTATGAACTAAACTATTCGTAGATCTTTTAAAAAAAAAAACCTCTTAAAGCATATCTACTATGGCATTCTCTTCTAACTCTGTTAACTTTACTTTCAACCCTCTGAATTAAATATCAAAATTTTGAAGTCTTTCATTCTTGGACTTGAATCTATTTAATAACTCTGAAGGAAAGGAGGTTATTAAATATTTCTAAGCTTTAAACACCTGTCATTTTCTATAATGTCTTTCATAAGTAAGATAAAAAGTTTCCTTATTTTAAAACTAAGAAGATGCGTTGACGTATCTAATAATACCAATATTTTATGTAAAAGACACAGGTGCTAATTATGCCAACACTTACAATGATTTATTTTTATTTTTTATAAAAATTACGTATAATAGCGATAGTGTTATCGACCTTTATTGTAAAACGTATTTCCTTAAGTAACTTATAGGTTAGTAAAACTTTGAGAGACATAAGTTTGGTTCAGTTTAAGGCACGAGTTTTGCTAACTCTGGTGTTTTTACTGCAATTGAACAAAGGTGTAATAATGTATCTTTGTTTGAAGCAGGATGATAAACTAGTACTTTATAATAATAACAAGAAGTACTTCAAATCAAGGACGAAATATCTAATAGTAACCTTCATTAAAGACTTAATTATCAAGCATAATGAACTGGTTTTTCAGTTATTTTAGTCAATATAAAAGCTATATGAGGCAGTGAGAAGCAAAGGGATGTAAGCGGACATTTTCAAGTTTTGAGTAAAACGCGTTTAAAGAGGGTAGGCTTTCATTATTTTTTTTTCTAAATCCTGCTGTATAGCAGCAACTACCAGGGTTACCAGTACCATATCTTGCCCCAAGACAGATTAGAGGTTCACCTACCATGTATACTGGTTATCTCCAAATTTTTAATTTTGCCACTTACATCCCATTTGCTTCTCACTGCCTCATATGATATAAAAGTTTTTTCGGTGTATAATATTTAAACACACAAGCAACTCTATGATTTTTTAAAACTAATTTGATCCTTCTTGGTGGACACTGTTATTCTACTATTCGATGTGAAACACATCCAGCTGTATCAGATCGAAAACTGTTGCCAAGAACCGGATTTGTCACAAAAGCATCAAAATCCATGAGTGCTTTACGCCTCAACTGTAACATTTAAAAATGTGTAGCAGATTTTGGTACTAAATAAACCATATAAATATTTGTCATGCTTTTACTCATAACAACTTTTTGAAAAAATCATATAAACCTTTTGGCTTCAGCGTTTTAGCTTTTTTTTTTTTTTTTAAATTTACTATGTGCATTAAGAAATATTTTTTCCCAAACTGAATTTTGAAAGAATAATTTTTAGTACATATTTGCGTACAAATTTATTTTATCACTAGTATTGTCTTATACTTAAGGGCGTATAACTGTCTTAGCTGTGCAAAGCTCGGGAATATTTGGGGCCTTTGAGATCAAAGCGGAAAGAATGATGAATTTTAAATGCTGCTAAACCTAGATATGTTTTACTTTCATCGGAGGGATATAGTCGTTAATAACTTTGTAGGTGCAGGCGGGGCGGCGTTCACTCGCGTTGTGTACCAAATTACAACCAAAAATTTACAAAAAACAAACTTTTTTCGTTAAAATTTATTTAAAATTTAATTTTGTATGACGATTTACAGAGAAAAGATAAATGTTGTTTTGATCACATTTGGAAAAATTTTCTTTTGAACTATGTGTCACAGTTTTATCCACTTGACTAACTCTTTTGCAAAGCAATTTTTGGTCTTTGTTTTCTTCAGTTATCGCAGAAATATATAATCTAGTTTAGTCCACTTAATCACACATCATGAACCAAACTATTAAAACCAAAGCACTAAGTAATAACAGGAAATATCCAACGTTATTTCGCACAAATAAACAGATCACAGAATACACGTGTTTCAGGGTTTCAAGGAACAACGCGAGTGAACGCCACCCCGCCCGCACCCACAAAGTTATTAACGACTATATCCCTCCGATGAAGATAAAACATATCTAGGTTTAGCAGCATTTAAAATTCATCATACTTTCCGGTTTGATCTCAAAGACCCCAAATATTCCCGAGCTTTGAACAGCTAAGACTGTTATACGCCCTTTAATATACATTGCTGGTAGAAAAAAATTGCATCACCCTCGCATTTTCACAACAATGGGATTATGTGAGAAGTTTTGATCGACCGATTAACGATGAATGTATGTGAAATTCTGTAAAACTTCTTTACTAATAATAAAACTGAAAGTCTTTCTGTCCGGAGGATGTCTGGATGTCTGTGACGCGTATAGCGCCTAGACCGTTCGGCCGATTTTCATGAAATTTGGCACAAAGTTAGTTTGTAACATGGGGGTGTGCACCTCGAAGCGATTTTTCGAAAATTCGATTTGTTCTTTCTCTATTCCAATTTTAAGCCCATTTTTCACAGAAATTTAATAAAATGGGAAAGAATTTGTTCTGAAATTTTTCTTTCTTTATCTTTCTTCTTTTCTTTTCTTTTTAAATAACAAACCTGAAAGTCTCTCTGTATGGATGTTTGGATCTCTGTGACGCGCATAGCGCATAGACCGTTCAGCCGATTTTCATAAAAGTTGGCACAAAGTTAGTTTGTAGCGTGGGGGTGTGCACCTCGAAGCGATTTTTCGAAAATTCGATGTGGTTCCTTTTCTATTCCGATTGTACGAAAAAAAATATCATAAGATGGACGAGTAAATTACGAAATTATCATAACGTGTATGTGTAACCGCAACATGGACACAAGCCAATTGGCGAGATACGAAATTATAATAACGTGTAACCGTATCATGAGTACAAGCCAATTGGCGAGAAAATTCACCATACATTATTTGTAAATACAGGCGAACCAAAAGATCTTTTAATTTTTCCATTACGGGCGAAGTCGTGCGGGTATCACTAGTATGAAATAAACATTTAACAGCAGGAATCCGATAATTGTTTAAGTAGATCGGGGCTGTTTCCGGGCCAAGGCAAACTGCTGACCCCATGCTCATTTTTCCATTTCTGAACCTGCGTGTGAGTTTAGAGAAAAAAGTTACTTAACCTTATGTCAGTTTAAGTCTAATTGCAGGATAAAAGGTTTTTAAATTGCTGCTTTCCAGTTTTGCCCTATGGCACGGAGCAGAATCATCCTGGAAAATGACGTTTGGATCTGAAGTAAAGTGATCCCGGATAGTAGAAAGCAATTTTTCCTCCAAAATGCCAATATACACCCGAGCGTATACTGTTCCTTGCACAAAGGGAAGCCCACCAACTCCTTGATCAGAAATACATCCCCGAATCATCTGGGATGTGGGATGCTTGACTGTGTGCTGAATGCAGTCGGGATAATATTCCTCTTTCTTGCGGCGCGGGTGATGCAATTTTTTTTACCACCACTGTAAATAATTTTTTACGCAAATATGTACTAAAAAACATTCTTTCAAAATTCATTTTGAAAAACAAAATTGGAAAAAAGAGAACAAGCATGAGACATTTGACTGCTGTTGACATTCATTTGTCTTAGCTCATGTAGGGGAATATGGGACAAAGTGAAATAGCGGGGCAAACTGAAATGATGAAATATTTACTCTGAATTTAGCTCCACCTATTTGGTATCATTTTAACTATGTAGTACCATATGTAGTCCATTCCAGTCAGGGAAAAAATACTGCCAAAAATTAAAGCGTTTGGTAATACAGAGAATTTTTAAAAATTGATACTCATACTGTAATATTTTGTTGTAAGTCAAAAATTATTTGTTACTAATAAAGGATAAACTTCTTGTTATTAACATTTTAAATATTAATTGAGACCTCTTAATATTCAATACAGTATTAGTTTAGTTAATATTAAGCTTATTTGTATTTTAAATAAATTGTTGAATTAGTCAAGTACATACGGGGCAAAGTGGATGGACAAAGTGAAATAGTTTGTTTCATTTACTCACTCAATCATTTAATATAAATCACATTCATTTTCATCCTTTCATTTAGTAATTCACCTATTTATTCATGCATTCACTTCTTTTCTTATTCATTCATTCTTTTACTCGCTCATTCATTTTTATTCACATATTAATTGATTTGTTCATTTAATTATTTGATTATTGTTTCATTATCTTTTCATACATTCATTTAACTTTTTATTTACTCACTCTTTTGATTAAAAATATATTTTGCAATCGAACAGAAAATATTACATTGCAAAAATATTTTTTTTAAATTTGTCCCATGAGAAAAAAAGGTGAAAAATTTCCACTTTTTTTTTTTTTAAGACTAAAACTTACTACCAAAAATAAACTAGTATGTTGTGGCCATTACGAAACTTTCTTCTATATTTTTCTTATAATTCTGATCCCTCCCCATGCTTAACGAGGAAGCAATATTCCCAACAAAAACAAAATTACTCATGCCAAAACTTGACGACCATTTCAATTTCTGATTTATCTCAAAAGCAAAGCAAAGAATGAAAATTGAAAATTATTTTAAAAGCCTTGCTTAAAATAATTACAAACATTTATTTATTAACAAACGCAAGATGGCAACAGTTAAAAAATTTAAATCATTGAGATAATATTTCCGATCATTTCCATGCAATTAAAAGCACGAGATAAACGCAGACGACAGTCTATTACAATTTATCTTTCTAATTGTTGCAATTATAAAGCTATTTTTATTCACACAAATAAAAAAAATCAGCCCCCCATGGAGCGATTGGCGCCAAAATTGAACCAACGCCTGTTTACATATGGATTCATATTTATTCCAAATTTCATCCAGAACGTAGCATTACTTCTTGAGATATGGCACTCACAATGGAAAAAAAGAACGTTCGATTGCGCCACCCCCTTTTCAGCTGTTGACGCCAAAATAAAATCTTATACCCTCTAAGGACTACTTGTCGATAAATTTTTGTTTGATTACATTCATTATTTCTTGAGATACAGCAGTCACAATTGACGACAAAAAACGTTCTATAACTCAACCCCCGTTTGAACTATTGATACCAAAATTGAATTAGAACCTGTACCTGTCAGGGGCACCATATGGACCAAATTATGTTTGATTCTGCCAGTTACTTCTTGGGGAATAGCAGTCATGTAAAACTCAAAAAACGTCCCATTGCTCCACCCCCCTCGGACGAATTCGCGCCAAAAACCAATTGCCACAAGTTCACATAGGGGCACATACGTGTACCAAATTTCGTTCGATTGCATGCGGTAGTTTTTGCTCTAGAGCGGCCACAAAAAACTGGTCACACACATACGTGACACACACACGGACACACACACACACACACAGACAGACATTTTCCAAAAATGGTCGAAATCGACTCAGCACACCTCAAAACGTTCGAATCCGTCGAAATTCGAAAATTTGCACGAATCCAATTCTTTCTTCTATAATTAGATATAGAAGAAAGTAAAAATACTATTTCCACACAAGTTTTATTATAAAATGAAGTGTTCTTTCTTTATAAACTGTAATTTTTAAAACACACAAGTTTCGGATTTGTTCATTTTAATTAATCTTAACCATTTCACTTTGCCCCACATTCCCCTTCTATAATCCATTTTTCTGATTTCTTCTTTTATTAAAGGATTCGATGTTTAATCTTAATTAACGCTAATTAATTAGATGGATGATTTTTGAATCTCAATGCTTCTTCCGGTACTTCTTTCCTATTAGACGTAAAAGTTATCTTACGACACATCCATACCCCTGTTCTTTTAGTTGGGCGGATGCAAGATCATATTATTGACTAACTTAAGATAAATAATAGCCTTTAAAAGATTATTCCCTTTTGTACGGTTAATAAGAAGCAACGTTTGGTTGTAGAAAGCAGCAGACAAAATTAACTACTAAACAAACTTATACTTGATACATTAATTATTAGAAGGAAAAATCTATCAATAATGCGGCACAAATATTAACAAATTATTTCTCATCGGTATCAATCCTTCCATTTTTTTTTACAAAAGTAATATATGTAACTAAGAACCATACTGACCTAAGTCCAAAAACTGCTATTTTCCTTTTATTGGTGCATTGCATGTAGAAGCCAATTTCACATCGAAACATGTGAATGTAATTCTTTTAAAAAAAAATCCTTTTCGATTTTTACCAGGGTTAAAAGAGGGCACGTTACTCCTTTGCATGCGGAAGAAAAAGGTTTTTCCTCTCTCCTGTCAACGTATCATAGTATAACTTACGTTCTTCTGACTCTGAGGTACATAAATATTTTACTAAAATATATTACTCCTGATTGTTATTACATAGCTTTTTATTATTATTAATTCTAAACAAACAATCTGATATAAAATGTAAGAAATAACAACGTCAAAAAGCACAAATTGCAGATTACTGCAGATACGTGTTTCGATGTTACAAGGAACGCCTTTTTCAATGCAAAATAAATAAGCTTATGGATAAGGCGTTCCTTGTAACGCCGAAACACGTGTCATTAGTAATCTGCAATTTGTGCTTTTTGACGTTATTTCTTTCAGCTTAAAGGTATTTATTTATCATAATCTAATATGTTTTTTTTCACATCCAAAATATTATTTTGAACACACATATGCATGCAAATATATCTATAACAGGCATTTGTATGTATGTAGGAGGGTAATTGAGCTGGAAACAACTTTCTTAAACGTTTTCAAACCGTTGCAATGAAAATAACAATATAAGGAAACTAACAGCTTGAAAGATAAATTTTTGGTACTTGCTTCTTACTTTATAAAACTTTTAAGATAGATCGCTGCATTGACTTCCTTGTTTTCTGTCGAATTAAACTACCACAGAAATTCATCTAACTCACTTCGTTGAACTGCAGAGCCCAAAAGCTCATTGAATTAAATTCAACACAAGTTAAAATTTCTAGTTAGAATGCATATTGTTAAAATGTATCTTTGCCATTGTTCAAAAATCACATGCATAGTTTTTATCCTCAGCAGCGTCGCTATTTGGTGGCAGAAAGCTAAAATAAGGTAATTTTAAAAACAATGGGTAATGAGAAGTCTAAAACTACCCGACAATTAAATTAAACAAGGCGTTAGATAACATTATAAGTTCCGGGTAGATTTCCAAAACGGAGAGTCTTGACATTTTTCCCAATTGTTGCCAAATATTTTGTCGCCAAAGATAAGAGCTAATGCATTTCCGACATACTGATATTTACAGAAAAAATATTGTTAAAAATTAGGAGATCATGCCAATATTACCAGTTTTTGAATCCTCTCAAAGTGTCATAAAAATGTAAAATATTAGATCAGAAAACAGAACGAAAGCTCCATTCTTAATCGCCAAAAGACCATGTTACAATAACTCAGTCAATTTGGCGCTCACCGGTTTGGGACGAATGCCAATTCACCGCCAACACCAACATTAGCAGTGGAAAAAAAAATCATAAACGTTCCTGGACAATATTGGGCAGCTTATTTTATGCCATTAACATATTTGGCAAAAAGCAGGAAAGTTTCCTGCTAAAAATTAAATACAAATTTCTCATTAGGAAAAGCTATCAAGAAGTGATTTTTCTGCTGCTTACCATATTTTCACATAGTATCTATAAAAAAAAATATGGCTTTAAAAATTAACATGTGTTCTGGCCCGCGAGGTTTATCTTAATATATTGTGCGACCAGCAGGTAAAAAGAGGTTTGGCATCATTGATCTAGCATTTTGGTCAAGAAAGAAAAACCAACGAATTAAATGTATGTAATTCATTTTATTAAAAATGAAAGCAAATAATTCTTTGTTCTTTTTTTTTTTTTTTTCATTCTGCTTCTCAATTTGACGGAGAAAATGTTTTTGAAGAAAGTTTTCATTAAATTCAATATAAAAATTTTCAAAAGACAGTTTTTTTGTCCTTTTTTCTTTCCCCCTGTAATAGTTTTGATACTAATTTATTTTCCTTTTTACCCTTAGAGAAAATGTTTTTTATTCGACATAAATAGAATTGGATGCAAGCAAAAAATGTTTCAAAAGTGAAAACGTTAGATTGTATGGTCACTTTCAAAAGAAGTTCGTTAAACAAAAAATGACGCATTCTATATATAAGATGAAGATACATAACACGGTGGGGTTAAATTTTCGCTCTTTATTTTGAAATTTTTGTTGAACCCTTTTTTTTTGTATTAACACATCACATAAGTTTTCTACTAACGTAATTAATGTTTAATTATGTTCTAGAGGAATGTTTGCCTTTGTGTGTGAGATAACGAAAAATAAATTACATTTTAGGGAAATAAATTCTTTCTTTTCATCAATATACTAACAATGTTTCAGTTAATTAATTTAAGTGAACATTTATTAAAAATCAGTTAATTTTTTTTCATGCATGTATTATGTTGTATTCTAAATCCATCATTTACTGTTACCTTTGATAAAACTATGTTTAATGCAATTGGGCATTTTGTAAAACGAAAACGGGAAACAGCAATTTCTATTTATATTTCTTTTCTTTTCTTTGTTTTTTTTTTACCCTAATATAATGCATTTTAGAGTAAAAAGTGATTTTTTTTTCAAAATACGTACAGAATTCTTTAATTTAAGATAACCTTACACTTTACTTCTTTTATGTGTACCCTTTATGTGTTCCTTTCAAAATGGGATATTTAAGGAGTATTTAAAATTTTTAAAAAGCCAACAGAAATCTTCTCTTTTGAAGTACAAAAAATGTAAACTACGTATGTTTATATACGGTTTAAATCTAACTCTTAACAACCTTTCTTAATCGGCAAAGTTTATAATTATATTACAAAATTTATACATTTAAATAAAACAACATTTTTTTTTTTTTGAAATAATATTTCTGCTTCAAATTTACGTTTTATCTAAAGTGTATCCCCCTCCCCCCCCCCCAAAAAAAAGGAATTTCATTTACACTCCTCCCTTACTTTTCATGTACCTTGCTCGGACGGCGACTGGAGTGTAGAACACCTTTTACTAATTATGCATTAATTATAACACGAAGCGGCAGTTTGTCTAAAAGCGCTCAACGTTTGGAGGAAGCTATTGCATGTTTTAGTCTTCAAATTGGGCGCATATAACAATCCTAATTGTGCACTTTTTAGCTTGATTCCTCCAAATTTACCTTTTAAAAAAGTCATTTAATACCGATTCCTTGTAAAATACATTGTTAGGCAAATAAAAAATATCTCACCCTCTGTGGCTTTTAACTTGTATCTCACTAATAAAGCGAAATTATCTCTAAATATTAAGATGATGTTTGCTTTAAATATCAAACTTAATTTATTAAGTAAAAAAGAGAGAGATACGGAAGGAAAAGCCGAAGTTCTCAAGTTTTTACTATTTTCGTTTTATCCTGTTAGTTAATTACTTTTTTAGTTTTTTTTAGTTTATTTTTTAGTTTTACTTTTAATATTTTTTTTCTGTCAATAGTTAAATGTTCTGCAATAATAAAGCCAAAATATATCTTTCATTGAACTGTAGTTGCACTTTATTCATTTGTTATTAATGCTATCGTATTGATACTTTAACTTTTTTTTTCACGAGTTAAAAAAATTCAAGCATTCGATAACAATTTGTTCCCTAATGTATCTTAGCTTTCTTTATTTTTATGTCATCATATGTGGTAGGAATTCGATAAATTGAAACTGAAGATCTAACCGTATTCGCTGTTTCATTTTATGCCAATTTGTTTATATTTTGAAGCTTAACAAATATCTAAAGAATATGTTTAAATTCTTGTGAAATGTGATTCATATATTCACGATACATCTGACGCAATAAATTCTATTGCTCCTTAATGCAATAAATGTTTAAAGAAGTATATATTTAGACATTACCTGAGAATTTGTTGAAATATTCCTTGAAGATAAGGTATACTTATTTACGAAACGTAACTTTAGCATTTGAAAAGTTACCTTTCCTAAGATTAAAAAAAAAGAAAAAAAAGCATATATTCTTAAAAATAATATTTTCTCACTGAAAACATTCGGTCTGCATGAAATATTTCAAAAAACATTCAAGCCATCATTAGTTTTTCAAAATAAGCAATATTGCATAAGAAATACAAAACTCCCAAACGTGAAACTATAAAAAATTGTTCTTTGCTGTTCGACAAAAAGAGAAAAAAAAAGATCACAAAAAAGAATGTTTTCAGTTGCAAACAAGTTTCAATAACGTTACAGAAACGTTAGTGTTCCCCATTTTCCTAACCGTTTCAATTTATTTTGGGCGTTAGTTTTCAATTTAAGAGAAATATTTCATTTCTTTTGGAAACTAGAATAAATTAGACGCGTTCGAAAAGAATTGATGATGATCTTTTAATGTGTTTTCTTACGAAGAATATAAATTTATTTTCTTCAAGTTACCATAAGAGCAATGCCTATAGCTAAATTATTGCAAAATTTTGAATTAGATGAGTGTTGTCTGTCTCCAAAGTGAAATTTAAGTATATATTTTTCCTAAGAGAGCTGGGGTTTTTGCTGAAATTGAATATAAATGCTGCCTTACTGAAAGATGTTCATATATTTTATTCATTTTTTCCATATTGTTCTATTCTAAATGACTGCAGTGACTAACCATTTTTTAAAACATCTTAACAGGTGTGCCCTTGTTGCCATAGTAGCTATTAAGTTGTTTTCCCAAAAGTTATAGTTTTATGTCAAAAGTATGCAACAAAAAGTAACTCTTCTAAATTCTGAACAATAAGTCAAATAAATGTTCTTCCCAAAATCAGTGGTGCCCACCTCGGAGGGTTCATGGTTCAGACTGCGCCATTGAAATTTTTAGGTTGTGTTTTAAAGGGTATTTTTCTCATTTTGGGGGGGGGGGGGGGGTCTTCGTGATATTTGAGGGGTTGCGCCCTTGCTCTAATGGGGTGGGCACCCCAATCAAAATACTCAAAATTTGAATTGACTGCTATAATATAGGCCATTTTTTTTCATTTTATTAACTGAAAATGATATGGTTGATTAGATATCTTGAATAGGCTGTCGCTAATTTATGACGTCACTCCGCTTGAGTTTCATTCAGTTAATTCACTTTTAGAGTCAGCAGTTTAAATATATTTAACTTCGTGGAAAAGGAAAACATTATTTTACGAATTATATTTAACAGCTTTAATTTTCATTTTAGAAGAATTATGTGCTTAAAAAAATAAAGATAAACTTATTTTTTGCACGGTGTCTCTTCGCATTTCCGAACCACATGCAAGAGGATTACAGATGCAATAAGATTTGGCATAGGTTTTCAAGTACGAAAAATTGCAATTCATATCATATAAACAAAAAAAATAATATTTTTATCAAAACACAGCACTTTGCCCACCACATTTAATTTCTCAGCAGGATGTCTTTCATTAACTCAAAAAATCAGAATTTACTTTGCACAATTTCTTTCTTAATTGCACTATTGTAAATGAAACTCATGAGATTTAAGCAGAAGGACTGCGCTCGGAGAATCCTAGCTGCCGCTAAAATGCACAAATGTAAAATTATGAAATTTTAAAGGTTGTAAAAATGCAGTTTAGAACACTACTTTACCGCGGGAAGGTAAAATGCATTATCTAAAAAAAATTCTCTCTCTCTCTCTCTCTTTTTATCTATTGTATTTTACCTTTATTGTACGAACTAGCTTATTTAGTTTCAGTTGAAAACAAAACCTAGAAAAAACTTCTAGCTCCAACTTATCCCTATTGTTAGAATTAATCCAAACACGTTTCTTCAAATATATCAGAAACTTATTTCTGCACATGCTGCTCTTTATCTTCTCAACGCAGTATTACAGTGCTGGTAAAAAAAAAAAAAAAATTCATCACCCTCGCATTTTCACAAAAATGGGATTATGTAAGAAGTTTTGATCGACCGATTAACGATGAATGTATGTGAAATTCTGCAAAACTTATGAAATAAACATTTAACAGCAGGAATCTGATAATTGTCTACGTAGATCGGTGCTGTTTCCGGGCCAAGGCAAACTGCTGACCCCATGCTCATTTTTCCATTTCTGAACCTGCGTGTGAGTTTAGAGAAAAAAAATTACTTAACCCCATGTCAATTTAAGTCTAATGGCAGGATAAAGGTTTCTAAATTGTCACTTACCGGTTTTGCCCTATGGCATGGAGCAGAATCATCCTGGAAATTGACGTTTGGAACTGAAGTAAAGTGATCCCGTATACTAGGAAGCAATTTCTCCTCCAAAATGCCAATATACACCTGAGCGTTTACTGTTCCTTGGCACAAAGTAAAGCCCACCAATTCCTTGATCAGAAATACATCCCTAAATCATCTGGGATACGGGATGCTTGGCTATGTGTCAAATGCAGTCGGGATGATATTCCTTTCCTTTGCGGTGCGGGTGATTCAATTTTTTTTACCTCCACTGTATATTTCAATGTAGTGTGGTTTCACTAATTTTCGGATAAACTTCAATTCAATAATATTCTTACTTATTTATGCATCCCTACAGTCAAATCATTCTCCTATACAACTAAGAAACATTCATAATTTATAACAATGAACGCGGTTTGTTTACTTTAGGGGGGACATACGAAATGACAATAATAAAAAAAATAATGATGCTTGTTATTTTTCAAACTTAACGAAATAGAAAAAAAAAAAAAAAAACACTGCACAAATACCGTAAAAACTCCCAGTTCAATTCCTTTGCAAACAGTTATACTAGTCACTTTCATGTGTTGTCATGGTGACGTATATGTCTTTCCTTTGTTTATTTTGTGTGATCCAGTATAACAAGACTTGATGTAGGATCATTACCATATACTTAACCTGATTTAAAATGGAAAAGTTTTACCTTAATGGATTATTTTTGTTTTGATGACACGCATTTCAGAGGACTACGTCGGGCAAATGTTTTTTTTTTTTTTTTTTTCAAGTGTTCAGTTACTTATATGTATGACGTAATCCGATAAGGTTTTTTTTTTTTTTCAAGTTATGAGTTATTTATATGTAGGATGCAATGCGATATAAGGGTGTTTTTTTCCTCTTTTATTTACATTTACTTATAACATTTTCTGTATGCGCTTTGAATAATTTTTATTTATTTTAACAGAAAAAGCTTCAGTTTATATTAGAAAGTATCCTAACATTTTTTATGCAAAAGAAGGTGTTGAATATATTTCCAGTGAGAGAACTTGTGTTTGTGATAAAAGCATACTTGATCAAAAAGATATGATCTTTGGCTGTTTTACTGCAACGGAGAACTTTTTTCTACATTTTAGAAGAAATATTTGTAAAGCCTTGTTGATTGGTAGTTTTATTTTATAAGCAAGAGTAAGATGAACACACTTGATGATCGAATTTTGAGATCTAAAACCGTTTTCAAAATTACTAAGGTAAAAAATACCTTCAAATATTAAGATCTTTGGTATGTAAAAAAGAGTTAAAAGAGTATAATCCTTTGTATATTTTAGTAATCCTTTAGTAATCCTTTGTATATTTTAGTAATCCTTTAGTAAGTATTTATTGACTTCAGTAATCCTTTCTAGATAGCACTCATTTAGTATTTTTTGTAGATTTTAGTAATAATTTAGTAATTCTTTGTAAACTTCAGTAATCCTTCCCTTTTGCAGATTTTAGTATCCTTAGGACATTTTTCTCAGACAAAAATATTGGACGGAAAAAATTGTACGCTGGAAATATCAACATGATCCGTGATTTTATAGAAATCACTTTTTGTTTCAATTGAAGAACTTAAAAGTAAAGGGGTGTAAGGTGCCAAAATTAAGATTTTGAAAATAACTAGTACAAATCGCAAGAAAAGCTATCTTCTGTTTTATGTCAAGAGATCACTCTTCAAGGGGGCGATAAGTATATAAGAGGCAATGAATATTTAAAAGAGAAATTAGTTGAAATTAAAAGCCTGCGAATATCGAAATTTAAAACGCATAAGAAACCGATTGGTCAGAATTCAGACAAAGAATCACGAATTTAAAAAAAAAAAAAAAAAAAAACGGATTGAAGTTCAACAGCTTCCTCCTAACACCTCGGTTGAACCTTGAGGGAGTATTATATCATTTATCGACAAGTTAATGAATTTGCAACTATCCAATTTATTTTTAACTTTAAATGTCAGTGAATTAGGTTCGCCCGGATTCAAATTTAAGGAAAATAAATTCAAAAAAAAAATGTATTTATGTTTTTGAGAAGAACGTCAATGATTTTACTTAAATAATACCTATCAGTTTATTTTGTTAAAAAAAAATCCGTAAAAAAAATCTGGTTTTATTTATTTTTTAGTGTAAAAGTACTTGGATAAATATGATTTATTATACAATCAAACCTGTTTTTGAGCTGTAGATAGGGACCGCATAAAAAATCGCATTAAAAAATAGCTCAAAATTACACAATTAAGCAATTGTTTTAAAGCATAACATTCAATTAAGTTCCAGATTGATAGAAATTTTCATATGCCGCACAAAAAATTTGCACGAAAAAAATCGCACAAAAAAATACCACACAAAATCAGGTTTGAGTGTATACGATTTTCTTCAAATTAAAATTAGGTATTCAATAATATCGGTATTCACTAGCGCCATTTTTTGGGTTTTTTTTTTTTTCCTTTCAAGGAAGAACCGGGGAGGGGTGATAGGTGTCAGTCAACCTCTGGATGGAAGATGGGCTTAATAAGTTTTGGGAACCACTTATTTCAACGTTTTAGTAAAAGCCTGCCTAGTGTTTGAGCTTGTCACGTGTTTTAGTCAAAACTTTAAAAAATCCGCTTACATCCCCTTGCTTGTCGCTACCTGAATTTAAAACGTATTAATCTCAGCAGACCAAAGACGATTCCCACTCTTTTCATGAAGGGTTAAATGTCTTTTTGTATCGTCAAAAAAATTTAACATCTAAACAAAACTTCATGCGAAAAAAAGAACTTCATACTCAAGCCTTGATAAGCCAATTTTAAACTTTTTTTTCACCACATTCCCAAAGAGGCTTTTTTGTCATTCTTCATTTGTTTTATTTTTATTCTGCCTAAAGTGTTTGACTTTTTTAGAACATATATCTTGATTCCTGAGCAAATAATTGAACTTCTGTAAAAAATATTTGTGAAGCTGTCTGTTTAACTACAATCTCAAGACATTTTGTCTCATATTTTAAAAGAAACCATAAAGGTAAAGAACTAAATGATTGTTGTCAAATTTTTTGCTAAATTAGGTACCCTATAAACTACTTATGGTTTTAACTGACTGCAAAACAGCACGTTTGAGTGAAAATTCTTCTTAAGCATTTAGTTTATTTTTCATTCGAGAATACTTGAAAAAAAAAAGAAATTCAAAGAAAAATAGTCTGGAAGGCAATTGATATGTGTCACCGACTTCTTAGAAAGAAGAAAAAAGTGTTTTTTTAAGCAAAAGAAGAATGTTAAGTAATTTGAAGTATTAAATACATCTGTATATATAAAATAGCTTGTCCTGACTGACAATCAACACACAGCAAAAAAAAAACTGACGCTTGAAAGCTGAAATTTGGAACATAGGTTAATTTTATAACGTAAGCGCGTGCTAGTTTTTGGAAATTTTAAGGGGGTAAAACGGGATGGGAAATGTTCTGCACTCATATGCAAAATTCTCAAGAAAGGGCTGGCGTTCACGGTCGAACCAAGTATCAAAAAATTCGAAATTTTACGAGGGTTACGAATATTCCAGCCTCACCTACGTAGGATGCTAATTAACGGAGATATTAGTTAAAAACTCAATTTTATGTCCACTTGAACATATGTCTATGCCAGAAAATGGTCTGATTTCTTCGGTTTTTGTACTGTTAGAAAGCCCGTAAGAAATAATCATTTTGAAAATATTCGCAAGGACTAAAATCACGGACATGGAAAAATGAATACAAAAAAAGTTATAAGTATTTGAAGTAAAAATTAATTTATTTCAAAAAGAAATTTCTTCCTCCATTTTTTGCGCGAGATAAATTTTAGCTTGAAGAAAAGCTGAACAATATTATTAGTTGCCATTTCTTGCTTGAGCATCAAGAAGTAAAATTCCTTGCAATTGGTTTTTAACGCATTGGGGTTTTGTCTGTAGCAGGGCATTTAAAAAACATTCCCTTTTGATCAGGTTTTCGCAAGTCGTTTCATGTACGATTTTAATGGATGTGTAGTCTTAAAAAAAATCCGACTCTTACTGGTGTTGTTAACACTATTTTCAAGGGTGAATGATATATTTTGTTTTAATGGTGATACTGAGGAATATTTCTCTTATTTGAAAGGTGTTTTTTATGCTCATAGACCCATTCTGATGAATATTTTCGAAACTTTTGCAGAAGAGGATTTTAAAGAGCTGTCGACCCTTCTTAAAAACTGTTACCTTTATTATATCGGAGACACGGTTTTTTTTTTTTTTTTTGCATTATAGGTACTTTACGGCACATTATTAATCTTGGCGATTGTTTTTGTTTAGCTTATTTTGATAGCATGTTTAATTATACCTACGTAGAAACTATTTGTTTGGTGAAACCACGCATTATTTGGTCACTGTGCTTTTTTTTTTTTTTTTTTTTGAACAAAAAACAAGAATTGAAACAAAACTAATGAAATGAAATGTAATTTTCCAAATAATTAAACCAAGCCATTGAAAGTAAAAAGTCCGCAAAATGAAAATCCCCAGTAATTCGCCAAATAGACTTTAAATGATCCATTAACATACAGAATTATTTGCTAAATGAATAAATCGAGTCATAAAGAAATACGAACGTTCCATTAAAATACAAATTAGAAAAGACGGTGCAGACATGACGACGATGTAAGCATACTTTTCAATTTTTCTTACATTTTACGGGGTACGGAATACAAGATTTCCTTTTCGTAGTAGATGTACTGTGTTTTTTAATTACGTTGTTTTTCGGCTGGGTAATTTTCGTTTGAACATTTTCGTTAAAAACATTGGATCGCTAATTGGTCGGAGTTCGCTTCGCTCGAAAATTGGGTGGGTAACTGTAGCGTGGTCGCTTGGCGAGCAATAGAATTTCGGGGTTTTTTTTTTTACAATTTAAAAGCTACTGTTAATGTAATTTTGATATGTACTTCGTTTATTTGGCGAAAGATTAAAATTAAAAATAATTGTTTTCAGCTATTTAAAGGCTGTTTAATCATTTTAGTACAATAAATTGATTATTTTACATCAAAGCGGGGAGAGGGATTCCTCTTAATCAAGGAACTTCTTTTCTTTGATCATGTTGCTAATCGATCGGAGTTTGCACCTCTCGTTAATCGGTTGGGTTACGGCAGTGGGGTCACTTGGCGAGTTTGGCAATAAGCAATAGATTTGGGGAATTTACTTTTTAAAGCTACTGTTAATGTAATTTGACGTCGTTTTCGTTTATTTAGCGAAACTTTTTTAATTGCCAAAAAAAAAAAAAATATATATATATATATATATATATATATCCGCTTCACTCGCAAAAATGCTGGGTTCCGGTCCTTTGGCGAGAACAATAGTTGGAAAATTATTTAAAGTTTTAAAGCAACTGTAAATGTAAAATAATTAGTTACCCAAAATTATGAAGCAAAACGATGGATAACTAATTATTTTAATTTTCAGCACAAAGGTATTTATTTGTTAACTGTAAATGTAATTCAATGTTTTGGCGAATTGTTTTGAATTCCAAAACAACATTTGATTTGTTTTTAGCCAATTGAAATACGAATTTTTCTTCTTCTTTTTCTGACGACGGTTTTCGAATGTCCCACGGGATTTTTTTTTTCTTTTTTCGTTAGATGGGATGGCTAATCAATCGGAGTTTGCTTCGCTCGCTAAGAGCTGGGTTACGGTAGCGTGGTCGCTTGCCGAGTTTGGCGACAAGCAATAGAATTGCAGAATTATTTTACATTTGAAAGATACTATTTGATGCATTTTTTGGTTAATTGTTGAAACATTTCAAATTGCAGATAAAAACCGCTTCATTCGCTAAAGGGTAGGGTTATGGTACCGTGGAACCTTGGCACGTTAAGCGATGAACTATACAGGACGATTATTTTGAGTCGTAAAGCTTCTGTAAATCTTTTAAAATGTTTTTGTGAATAGTTTTAAATTTCAAAGAGACTTTAAAAGTTTTTTTTTTGAAAAATGATTATTTTACATAGGGGGGAGGGGGCGTGGATTTTTTTACTCAACGGAATTCCTTGAAATTCTCAGCACGGGCATCACCGGGCGGGTACTGATAGTAACATTATAAACAATCAAATTTAATAATCTTCGTGAGTATTTTACAAATTTCCAACTCCTATCGAATGGAAAAATACATAAAACAAATTATGATAATTTTCATATAAAAATATTTACACAAATTAAAAAATTGAAATTAGTAATTGTAAAAGCTAAATCTGTATTATCTTTATACTGTTAAAGTCGTTCTGCGTCTGCTTAAGTCTGTAACCTCACCTCCTAGAGAACGACGGTGACAAAAATTCGGATTAAGAAGAGAGTAAGATAGCGTTGAGAACCTTTGACCTTCAACAATGACCTAGTTGATTTACCGTTATTCTCTGTAAGGCTCGCACTAACGTCTCTGTTAACCAAAGAAATTCTCCGGTTGATAACCATCTTTTGGTTAGACATATGAATTATGCGACGTAACTAACACCCCATTAGGATCAAATGTTGCTCTTGCTGGCAAACCAAGAAATATTGCTTACATATAAGTTGAATAAATACCTTTGTGCGTAACAAGTTAAATAAGAAAAAACAACGTCAAAAAGCAAAAATTGCATATTACTTCAGACACGTGTTTCGACGTTACTGCAAAAGAAATGAACTCATGGACCGAAAGAAATCTGATTTTGTCCGACATTTTTTCATCAATAAGCTCATTTCTTTTGCATTGAAAAAGGTGTTCCTTGCAACGCCGAAACACGAGTCTGCAGTAATCTGCATTTTTTGCTCTCTGACGTTGTTACTTCTTATTTTACTTATTGCGTATATATGCTTATTTACATTCTACTGGATCATCGAAATTAGTTACTACTGGAGCATCTGAATTACTTACTACTGGAGCATCTAAGCTCAGTTTATCCCGAAATATATGTTTCACATGATCGTGTATTTTTATTTTAAAAACAGTGCGCGATACCAGTTTTATTAGCGCTCAACTATACTTCACTGGACTGGCAAAGGACAGTAACAGCAAATTTTTCATTTTTTTTTTTTTTTTTCACTTTTATCTGCTGTTGTAAATATGCTTTATAGTACAAGCTTGCTTATTTGCTTTCCACTGAGAAAAAGCACGAAAAAAAACCAATTCAACTTTTCCCTATTATTAGTATTAAACTTAAAACGCGTTTCTTCAAATATCTCGAAAACTGATTTCTGCAGGTACTGCTGTTTACCTCCCTCGGCAGTATTCATGTATATTTTAAGACATTTAATTAGATTTGATTATGATTTTTCACATAAAATAGTTCTACCTAATTGATTTAGTAAGTGGAATATTTTGCACTTACTAAATTGAGTAAGTAGTTTGTGAACTTATAACCTAATTTAATCTAATTTTGAATACACTTCAAAAATTATTTAAACAGGACCAACATTGTTTTGAGTAAATAAATATAATGTCTTAACTAAAAAATCTATATTTCTTGTGTTTAATTACAGAATTCAGTTTCCTTGCTCAACCCCTTCAGACCTGGTGTCCGGTATACCGGACATACACTTTAAACCGCTGCTAATCATTTAATAATTGATTAAATTACGTGATTTTTTTTTTTTCTTTTGTAGTTGACTCTTTACATTCTGTTTATTATAATCTGTGAAATAATTTTTCGTTTTGGGATGGGCAACACTGACAAAAAGGGTTGGGAGAGAGAGAGCGGCTCATTTTTCCAACCATGGTTTCTCGTCCGAAAAGGGAGGTTTTTTTTTCCTGATTTTTTTTTTTTTTTTAAATATATAATTTTTAATTAATCGTTTCAAACGCTTATGTTTTATTATTGTTTAAACAACATTTTATAATAAAGTTTGTTTGGTATTTTATCGTTTTCTTATATGAAATATTAATTTCAAAAATATTATAAGTCTGGAATATTGGACGTGCCATATCTCTTTTAATTTTTCTCCTACAAACCTGAAATTTTCTCTATGTGATACCCTTTACCATAGTATACTGTGTACCAAATATAAACATTTTTGGTCAAGTATTTCATAATTCCGACTGAAGAGTTTAAAAACCAACGATTTGTTTATGTTTTATCTATGAACAAAGAGCTATTTGTAACAAAGTACCGATACTTCGCTGCCTAACTCTTTCATAGGAAACTGATTCCAAGCAGCTAGGAAACGTGGATTTTATTTATTAATATCTATAAAAATTCTGAATGTTAGATAATGTTTAAAACAAAAGAATATTTCTTGTAGGCGTAAAATCTTTTGGGAATATAGGCTGCGGAAAAATAACTCATACAGTGTTAATTATATAGTAAACACGCCATTTAAGAAGCAAAGGATGTAATGTACTGGTTTAGATAGTAATACACAAAGTGGATTTTTTTTAGACATAAACATTTTTCACAAAGTAATGGTGTTGCTTTTCATATTTCTTGTGTATCTTATGTTAAGAATTTATTAAATAATTCTTCATATTTTACTCACCTAGAGCAAATGATTAATGTGTTAGGAAATTTTATGAAGAAATAATTGATTATTTTAGTCCTTTTAGATCGATAAACACATGGGTAAATATATTATTTACAGAATGATTTGATTAAGTCAAGAAATAATTTCTCTTCTCTTGTTCTTTTGTTTTATAGTAAAATTTATTTCATTATTACCGCTGTTTGTGTAAAAGAAAAATTTCACCTCTATTGCACTACACTCTATAACAAAAAAATTGACATACTACGAAGGAGTTCTCAGATTGAAACGAAATGTTGCACACGTGATGGCAACATTGATAGTAGAATGTGATTACAAAATTAAAATAAAATGATCATTTCATTCGGGAAGAATCACAAATGAATGGAGGTTTTAGTACCCTGCTGAGCCCCCTCTAGGGTCAAAGTACGAACGATACAGGCAGGCTTTGAGACATAGTAGTCTCGTACTATGTTCTATGTCCCCCGAGACCCTTTATGTGTGTGAAAGAGCATTTTCCTGTAAAAAAAAGGCTCCTGGTACCACCTTGAGTACTAAAACGTGTGACGGAAGTAGGACACAGACAAACCGTGCTGCTGTCATAGTAATGTGAATCAATATTAGAGGTGACCATTAGCTCCCTAATGGTCACCTCTAAATATATGTAAAAAGAAAGCTTCTATTAGATATCAGGACACCCCTTAATATTTTTAGACTTGTGGATAGTAATATACTGGAAGAATTTTAGCTTCCTATTTCAGCTGAAAGAGGGTGCTCAACGCCCTTCCCCAAACTTCGTAAGTACGGGGAGGAAGGTTTAAAAAATACATTGAACTTAAAAAACAATGCTACATATTATAATTTACACTAGTAGGGTAGACGGGGGATTGCCGCCCCCCCCCCTCTGATATTTAAATCAAGGAAACCGGATAGGCGGCCTGACAGCTTCTGACCTGTAGCAAACGACGCTACAACCAATGCCCCAAGTCGATGGCAGCCATTGTGAGCGTTGTTTTTTTCTTGTAGTGTCGAACGTTGTTTTGAAGAAGTTTGATCGTATTTTTCTACTTTAAATAAGCTGAGGTATGTACCTTTAGATACTACAGTGGCAGCATTTGCTATGAACAAACTTTAACTAGATTTTTTAGCCTACATATTAATCAACAATATTGATCCCTTCCGTTTTTTTTTGATGTCTTCAATCTACATTTCTTCCACCTTGTCGGATCGGGGTTATGACGCCACTTCTCCGGGGGTAATGCTGCCGCGGTGGCGGCGTTTCCCCTGGAAGCATATTTCCACTATATACGTCAAAAGCAATTTTTTAAAGGAACGAAAATGCGCTCTCGTAAACTGTGCTTAGTAAAAAACGTTAGTTAACAGAAGTTGGTCTTAACAGAAGAAACTGGTGAAGAAAATAATATTGTAAATGCGAGCAATGCGTCTGAAGGTGAGTTACTGGATGTAGCATCTTGTTCATATCAAAGCTCGTTCAGGAAGTGCCTCAAATAACGTTTCTTCAATCGCTAGAAAAGTTTTCACCAATTCCGAAATTGGCAGCAGAAAGGATAGAGGAAAGTTCTTAAAGTAAAGGCCACTCGACAATTCTAACGGAACCCCAATGAGTGCAGTTTTGGAAGAAACTAGCTAAAAGAAAGGAAAAGACATTGAAAAAGAAACAAGCCGAAAGAATATCTGCAGCAAAGGTTTTGGGAATGTATATCAAAACTGAATCCAAAAGCAAAGTAAGAGAAAGCAGGGACAACACGGCAAAAGATAATTAATAAATCTGTTAAGAAAAGATGCAAGAGATTTTTTAGTTTGGAAAACTTCAGATGAGGAGGACATCGACGTCAAAAACTTTTGCGACGACGACGAAAATCATGACCTTTTTGATCCAAGCAATCCAAGCTTTGTGCTATATGCATTAAATATGGAACGAACGAACTGTGATACAGATGCACTTGCTATGGCAAGTGGGTGCATTCAGAGTCCAGCGATGCTGAAACAGCTTGTGATTTTCGTAAATTGTAAGAAAGCAGATGAATTAAAAATACTGTTTTTTCACTCGTATAAAATAAAAATATCATTTCTTTTGTTTTTCAATTCCTATATTGTAATGCTAATTGCATATAGGATTTTCAATAAATTTTCCTTCTTAGTTTTTTAGTCATATTGGCTAGTGGCGGGATTACCCCAGATCTGTGGCGGGATTACCCCAGCTCCCTGAGTAATACCGCCACAGTGCAGAGGTTGACAAATTGATGTTTTATGACTACTTCTTTTGTAGATTTATTAATAACAAATGTTGTATACATTCTTAAGATGGCGTACAATAATCAAAAATATAGCTCCCAGCTCATAAATATGATTTTTGATGTAATAAAAGTTGAAGTTCCTTAAGGTAGCGGCATTCCCCCACTACCTTATCCTATCCCATCTACCCTAATATGCATATACATTGCAATTAAATAATTACTTACAAAAAAACAGCTGGGGAAATTAAACGTTTCTAAATTTGTGGCATTTTCTACGCTACGGCTAATGTTAAATTAAGGGGTCGCCCTCTTAAAATTCGAGTAAGAAGCTAAAACTTTTACAGCTATTAGTACGTCTAAAAAATAGGGAGTGTCCTGGACTCTAGCTGAAAAAAGGTCTTTTTGAACCACCCTAGTGTGCCTCTTAAAAGTAAATACTCTATTGGGACACGCACACTGTCGCCTCCTCTGAAGTAGGGTGGAGTTCGACAGAATTTCACTCCAACCGAATGGTTCCAGATCGTCCTTAACGATGAATCTGGGTCGCATTTCGGCACTGATGACATTTTAGCGTTGTGAACTCCTAAATTGCGATTTTGCTTTTTAATTTTTCACCCACAGCTGAGATGATGTTATATGACTAAATCAAGCGGTGAATCCAGGGGGCGGCTATGATTCTGAAGCCGTCCCCTGACCAGAAGAATATATTTTTTTTAATTTTTTTAATCAGTGGAAATTACTGAAAAAAATG
Source organism: Uloborus diversus (assembly GCF_026930045.1). NCBI lineage: Eukaryota > Metazoa > Arthropoda > Arachnida > Araneae > Uloboridae > Uloborus > Uloborus diversus. The sequence continues at coordinate 47,378,156 of NC_072737.1, forward strand.
CAGAAAAAAAAAAATCAAAAATGATAAAATTTTCTTTTCTTTTAAATCTCTGACCTTATATAAAATATTAAATACACTCAAATTCGTTTCAACTTTGAAATTACGAAATACAATGATACTTTTATGGTAAGGTCACCAGTAACAGACAAGGTTCCAGTAACAGACAGTCATGAATTTAAATTTAAATAATAAGTCTTCTAGGCGGGTAAAACTGATGTTGCAATGGCCCATGAATCCAGTCCAATCATCTAGCGTTATCAGAGTGAGTTTAATGAGCTAGTTGGTACTTACAAGGCAGTGGTGGAAGGTTATGAACACATAGCCACCACGAGGTCAGCTGATGTTTCATTCTCATTCGAGTTTAATAAGGCTTTAGTTCTAAAAATATAGAACTTTTGCACGTTTTGAAGTGAAAAAGATAATGTTTTCTATTACTCATCCTGTCTGTTACTGGCTGTAATCAGATTTTTTGGTGTCTGTTACTGGAGTGCGAATCTCTTTTTGAAATTGAGCAAATTAAAATAGAATTAACAAACTCAGAGGATCCAGAATCGGCCAAACATTAGATGAAATGCAGTTACAAGAGAAAAAAAAATGTAAGGCTAAATACATTAAAATGCTCAGAAAAATGAGAAGTTCAAAGCAACTGGAGTCGTTATCCTATATTCTAGCTAAAGTTGGGCAAACCGACAAATCTTATCTGGCAGCGTCATGAAGCTACAATTTGGATATGCGTAGGATCTGCTAGGTTAGGTTTGCCTCAATTATGTATAGTTGTAAGAGTGAAACTATCATTAATCCATGCAATTTCCAGTTCCATTTTTTAGAAAGGTAGAAGGCATCCCATTTCATATAAATAATGAGGAACATAATAAGGAAAACCAGTGCGGTCTTTAAAAAATTAAATAGTAGATGATGATAAATGAACAAAAGGAATAAAACAAAAAAAAAGTTTTTCTGAGAAATTTTAATAGAAGTGCCATCTTTGAATATTATTTAAGAACATCAAAGGTTCTTCGTTATGATTTATCTAGCTGAGGGTCGCCAAAATGTGCGTCCAATCATATTTTGGATGAAAAACAAAAATATTCAGAACGTAGTACAACCCTATGACAAGCTTCTGTTTAATTAAAAATCTTTACTTATAATATAGCTGAAAGTCTCTCTCTCCGAATCTCTCTCTGTCCGAATCTCTGTCTGTCAGAATCTCTGTGACGCACATAGCGCCTAGACCGTTAGGCCGATTTTCATGAAATTTCGCACAAAGTTAGTTTGTAGCATGGGGGTGTGCACCTCGAAGCGTTTTTTCGAAAATTTGATGTGGATCTTTTTCTATTCCAATTTTAAGAACAAAATTATCATAAGATGGACAGGTAAATTACGGAACTATCATAACGTGGAACCGTAACAAGGGCACAAGCCTATTGGCGAGATACGAAATTATCATAATGTGGAACCGTAACATGGGTACAAGCCAATTGGCGAGAAAATTCACCATACGTTATTTGTAAATATACAGGCGAATCAAAAGTCCTTTTAATTTTTCTATTACGAGCAAAGCCGTGCGGGTACCACTAGTTAATAAATTGACAAAGCTTCATAGTGGAAGCCGGCATATTTACATTTCTTTCTTTGTTTTTTGTATAAAATTATTATCATGAAAATCACAGCTCAGTGCAGAAAAATACATGTGCCGAAGAAACATGTTTTAAATAGAAAAAAAAATAACATATTGATACAGATGTAAAATATTGTAATGAATATTTACGCTAGTGGTTCTAAGTGCTTGAATGTAAAAAAAAAATGCACTAAAACGTTATCAACAGACTTAAAAGACACGACATTTAAGATAAAATAAAATTCGGAAAAAAATACCATCAGGCGTCTCTGAAAAAGACCTTATAAAGTCAAAATGTAAAACGTCAAGCTGGAAGCTGAAAATTTCATTATGCAAAAACCAAAGCATTAGAATGGTTTTGGAAAAGAAAAATTGCGAGAGGATTCTTCACAGCATTTTTATCAATGATTCATTAAAAAAAAAAAAAAAAAAAAAAGTTATTTACGTAGCCAATAAAGAGGGAGGGAAGGAGAATCCCGAACCTTATCTCTTAATTTTACGTCACCAAATCCAGAATAGAAGCAGGATTTTGAAACTGACATTGAAAGGGTTGCCGAATCCCACCCATTCTGTCTTCCCCTATCGCTAATCGTCAAAGATGGCCAACAATTACGTATAAAAAACTCCAATTTCGAAAAGCTGCAGCTAGTGTATACCCTTTACGCGAAAAAATTTACAGAGCAATTGGTCTTTTATGTCTTGAGAAATCCGTAGAAATGTGAATTTTTGAAAGTACCCCAATACTTTTGGTCATATAGTGTAGGTGCCTCATAATACAGTAAATTCGTTATAGGTGAAAATATTTATTTTTGTTAAAGCCTGTTTACTACAGTATATTTACAAGGTCCAGTTTTGTTATTCAGTCAGTTATCAGTGAATTAATCTCATCCGCTTTATTTTTAATGGACTACGCATACTATAAATTAATGTTAAAATTTTTTTATTTCCAAAAAAATATATTCATCATACCTAAAAGTTCTATAATCAAGTCAAATAAAGCACGTGGGGGAAAAGGTGAAGACAAGAATCTCTGTAGAAGACCAGGCTGTTAGAGAAAGCTTTGAGGCAATCAGAGAAGGTAAAACCAGAGTGGGGAACAAAAAATTCTATTAGAGGGATACAAGGTGCAAACTAAATTAAATACACTTCAGGAAAGCATAAAATCAAGTAAAGTTTTAGAAATTCAGAATATAGCATCAATGCTAGCCGTCAGAAAGGAGAGTACCAACCTGTCATACCAAAACATAACTTCAGGTAGATTTCATTATTATCTCAGTGACTACATGCTGGTAAACTTTGCTTGAAAGAAAATATTTAATTGTTACGTTGACGAAATTGACAGTTAAGCCTACTATTTCTGCGTTTTCCAGAAAAGATTTAAGAAAGGCAACAGCCTGCTTAAAATGTTTTTTCCCTAAGCTTGTTGACATAAGCATTATTAAATATTTCAAATGCTTGTTTCATACCTCCGTATCTTAAATTTTGAGGTTTTACTGCTAAAACAGCAACATTAGTATATTAGCTTGTTGAGTTAGCGAATATAATGGTTACTAATTGCGCAAAAGGTCGAACTACTGTCGAACTACTTTTTTTTTTCTCATAAATTAATGCAGTTTCAAATAATTCATTTCGATCTAAGCATTTTTTTTTTTTTGTGTCCAATTTTAAAAAAAATCAGTAGCGCAGCAGCTTATTTAGATCAATGTCTACTGTGCCCCTCTCAGTTTTTGACTCAGTGTAGGCCTGATGTTTCGAATGTGGAACGTCCACTGTTTAAAGCATGCATGACACTCATTTTATCGGCCCGCAGAAGGGATGAAAGACTGATTGCCTGGAGGGGGAGGAATCCTTGCCCAACCCGGGAATCGAACCCAGATCTGCGGCGTGGAAGCGCGAAGCGTTTTAACACAAGAAAGACTGAAATTTCCTCTATACCTAGAAAGACTAAAGAGGTCAATGTGGCCCCTAACCATTTTTGCAGTGAATTCTATTTAAATTTTTTTCTGAGAGGGACCACATGTCCAATGCACCTTCTTTTATGACTAAATAAAAATTTAGTGCGTAAGTATTTTTAGTTTTTCTGTCTTTACTCGCCAAAAGGTAGAATTAGTTTCTGTTTCTAAAAGCAATAGCTACCGTTTGGTTGGTAAGCAATCGGTACTGTTCATAGCTTTTGGATATTCAACCGGCTGCATAAAGAGGAAGTTTCAGGTTAAAGTAGAGTGAATAGCATTTTTTAAATTACAACAATTAGGAGAAAGGAAAAAAATATTTCTTTATTGCAAAATAGCTTTGGGGCTACTGGGGCTCCTCCCGTCTTTCTAGGTATAAGGATCATTATTTACAGTACTATGAGGCGAATCAGTAAATGTTTAAACATGCATTCAAATAGTGTCATACAATGAAAAGTTAAAGTTCCATAAAGCTCCGTTAGATATTAATCGAATTATTGAGCATCAAAGTATGCGAGGGGTCACACAGGCCCCTCCGTCTTTCTAGTGTTAACTTCGTATCCCAATTACTGTTACAAATAAAAGTGCTGAGTTCATTGTGCATATTTTTTGCAACTGTACCAAACAAGTTCATCTAAGTTACAATTTGCTCTAATGGCTCACAATTTTACAAACATTTATTCTTCCTCAACTACATATTATTGATTTCAATACAAATATGTTTTTAAAAGCGATTCATCATATTGCAGTATTTGAAACAACTTTTCAACTAAGTGGTTAAGAAAGTATTGAATTCTAATCAATTTGACTTAATGAAACTTAAATTACTTATTTATATTAGTTTTATTTTTAAAACTTTTTTACACATGTTTATGAACTAAACTATTCGTAGATCTTTAAAAAAAAAACCTCTTAAAGCATATCTACTATGGCATTCTCTTCTAACTCTGTTAACTTTACTTTCAACCCTCTGAATTAAATATCAAAATTTTGAAGTCTTTCATTCTTGGACTTGAATCAATTTAATAACTCTGAAGGAAAGGAGGTTATTAAATATTTCTAAGCTTTAAAGACCTGTCATTTTCTATAATGTCTTTCATAAGTGAGATAAAAAGTTTCCTTATTTTAAAACTAAGAAGATGCGTTGACGTATCTAATAATACCAATATTTTATGTAAAAGACACAGGTGCTAATTATGCCAACACTTACAATGATTTATCATTATTTTTTATAAAAATTACGTATAATAGCGATAGTTTTATCGACCTTTATTGTAAAACGTATTTCCTTAAGTAACTTATAGGTTAGTAAAACTTTGAGAGACATAAGTTTGGTTCAGTTTAAGGCACGAGTTTTGCTAACTCTGGTGTTTTTACTGCAATTGAACAAAGGTGTAATAATGTATCTTTGTTTGAAGCAGGATGATAAACTAGTACTTTATAATAATAACAAGAAGTACTTCAAATCAAGGACGAAATATCTAATAGTAACCTTCATTAAAGACTTAATTATCAAGCATAATGAACTGGTTTTTCAGTTATTTTAGTCAATATAAAAGCTATATGAGGCAGTGAGAAGCAAAGGGATGTAAGCGGACATTTTCAAGTTTTGAGTAAAACGCGTTTAAAGAGGGTAGGCTTTCATTATTTTTTTTTCTAAATCCTGCTGTATAGCAGCAACTACCAGGGTTACCAGTACCATATCTTGCCCCAAGACAGATTAGAGGTTCACCTACCATGTATACTGGTTATCTCCAAATTTTTAATTTTGCCACTTGCATCCCATTTGCTTCTCATTGCCTCATATGATATAAAAGTTTTTTCGGTGTATAATATTTAAACACACAAGCAACTCTATGATTTTTTAAAACTAATTTGATCCTTCTTGGTGGACACTGTTATTCCACTATTCGATGTGAAACACATCCAGCTGTATCAGATCGAAAACTGTTGCCAAGAACCGGATTTGTCACAAAAGCATCAAAATCCATGAGTGCTTTACGCCTCAACTGTAACATTTAAAAAAGTGCAGCAGATTTTGGTACTAAATAAACCATATAAATATTTGTCATGCTTTTACTCATAACAACTTTTTGAAAAAATCATATAAACCTTTTGGCTTCAGCGTTTAAGCTTTTTTTTTTTTTTTAATTTACTATGTGCATTAAGAAATTTTTTTTTCCAAACTGAATTTTGAAAGAATAATTTTTAGTACATATTTGCGTACAAATTTATTTTATCACTAGTATTGTCTTATACTAAAGGGCGTATAACTGTCTTAGCTGTGCAAAGCTCGGGAATATTTGGGGCCTTTGAGATCAAAGCGGAAAGAATGATGAATTTTAAATGCTGCTAAACCTAGATATGTTTTACTTTCATCGGAGGGATATAGTCGTTAATAACTTTGTAGGTGCAGGCGGGGCTGCGTTCACTCTCGTTGTGTACCAAATTACAACCAAAAATTTACAAAAAACTTTTTTCGTTAAAATTTATTTAAAATTTAATTTTGTATGACGATTTACAGAGAAAAGATAAATGTTGTTTTGATCACATTTGGAAAAATTTTCTTTTGAACTATGTGTCACAGTTTTATCCACTTGACTAACTCTTTTGCAAAGCAATTTTTGGTCTTTGTTTTCTTCAGTTATCGCAGAAATATATAATCTAGTTTAGTCCACTTAATCACCATGAACCAAACTATTAAAACCAAAGCACTAAGTAATAACAGGAAATATCCAACGTTATTTCGCACAAATAAACAGATCACAGAATACACGTGTTTCAGGGTTTCAAGGAACAACGCGAGTGAACGCCACCCCGCCCGCACCCACAAAGTTATTAACGACTATATCCCTCCGATGAAGATAAAACACATCTAGGTTTAGCAGCATTTAAAATTCATCATACTTTCCGGTTTGATCTCAAAGACCCCAAGTATTCCCGAGCTTTGAACAGCTAAGACTGTTATACGCCCTTTAATATACAGTGCTGGTAGAAAAAAATTGCATCACCCTCGCATTTTCACAACAATGGGATTATGTGAGAAGTTTTGATCGACCGATTAACGATGAATGTATGTGAAATTCTGTAAAACTTCTTTACTAATAATAAAACTGAAAGTCTCTCTGTCCGGAGGATGTCTGGATGTCTGTGACGCGTATAGCGCCTAGACCGTTCGGCCGATTTTCATGAAATTTGGCACAAAGTTAGTTTGTAACATGGGGGTGTGCACCTCGAAGCGATTTTTCGAAAATTCGATTTGTTCTTTTTCTATTCCAATTTTAAACCCATTTTTCACAGAAATTTAATAAAATGGGAAAGAATTTGTTCTGAAATTTTTCTTTCTTTATTTTTTTTCTTTACATCTTTATCTTTCTTCTTTTCTTTTCTCTTTAAATAACAAACCTGAAAGTCTCTCTGTATGGATGTTTGGATCTCTGTGACGCGCATAGCGCATAGACTGTTCAGCCGATTTTCATAAAAGTTGGCACAAAGTTAGTTTGTAGCGTGGGGGTGTGCACCTCGAAGCGATTTTTCGAAAATTCGATGAGGTTCCTTTTCTATTCCGATTGTACGAACAAAAATATCAGAAGATGGACGAGTAAATTACGAAATTATCATAACGTGTATGTGTAACCGTAACATGGACACAAGCCAATTGGCGAGATACGAAATTATAATAACGTGTAACCGTAACATGAGTACAAGCCAATTGGCGAGAAAATTCACCATACATTTGTAAATACAGGCGAACCAAAAGATCTTTTAATTTTTCCATTACGGGCGAAGTCGTGCGAGTATCACTAGTATGAAATAAACATTTAACAGCAGGAATCCGATAATTGTTTACGTAGATCGGGGCTGTTTCCGGGCCAAGGCAAACTGCTGACCCCATGCTCATTTTTCCATTTCTGAACCTGCGTTTGAGTTTAGAGAAAAAAGTTACTTAACCTTATGTCAGTTTAAGTCTAATTGCAGGATAAAAGGTTTTTAAATTGTTGCTTTCCAGTTTTGCCCTATGGCACGGAGCAGAATCATCCTGGAAAATGACGTTTGGATCTGAAGTAAAGTGATCCCGGATAGTAGAAAGCAATTTTTCCTCCAAAATGCCAATATACACCCGAGCGTATACTGTTCCTTGCACAAAGGGAAGCCCACCAACTCCTTGATCAGAAATACATCCCCGAATCATCTGGGATGTGGGATGCTTGACTGTGTGCTGAATGCAGTCGGGATAATATTCCTCTTTCTTGCGGCGCGGGTGATGCAATTTTTTTTACCACCACTGTAAATAATTTTTTACGCAAATATGTACTAAAAAACATTCTTTCAAAATTCATTTTGAAAAACAAAATTGGAAAAAAGGGAACAAGCATGAGACATTTGACTGCTGTTGACATTCATTTGTCTTAGCTCATGTAGGGGAATATGGGACAAAGTGAAATAGCGGGGCAAACTGAAATGATGAAATATTTACTCTGAATTTAGCTCCACCTATTTGGTATCATTTTAACTATGTAGTACCATATGTAGTCCATTCCAGTCAGGGAAAAAATACTGCCAAAAATTAAAGCGTTTGGTAATACAGACAATTTTTAAAAATTGATACTCATACTGTAATATTTTGTTGTAAGTCAAAAATTATTTGTTACTAATAAAGGATAAACTTCTTGTTATTAACATTTTAAATATTAATTGAGACCTCTTAATATTCAATACAGTATTAGTTTACTTAATATTAAGCTTATTTGTATTTTAAATAAATTGTTGAATTAGTCAAGTACATACGGGGCAAAGTGGATGGACAAAGTTAAATAGTTTGTTTCATTTACTCACTCAATCATTTAATATAAATCACATTCATTTTCATCCTTTCATTTAGTAATTCACTTATTTATTCATGCATTCACTTCTTTTCTTATTCATTAATTTTTTACTCGCTCATTCATTTTTCTTCACATATTAATTGATTTGTTCATTTAATTATTTGTTTATTGTTTCATTATCTTTTCATACATTCATTTAACTTTTTATTTACTCATTCTTTTGATTAAAAATGTGTTTTGCAATCGAATAGAAAATATTACATTGCAAAAATATTTTTTTTAATTTGTCCTATGAAAAAAAAATGTGAAAAATTTCCACTTTTTTTTTTTTTTTTTTGAAGACTAAAACTTACTACCAAAAATAAACTAGTATGTTGTGGCCATTACGAAACTTTCTTCAATATTTTTCTTATAATTCTGATCCCTCCCCATGCTTAACGAGGAAGCAATATTCCCAACAAAAACAAAATTACTCATGCCAAAACTTGACGACCATTTCAATTTCTGATTTATCTCAAAAGCAAAGCAAAGAATGAAAATTGAAAATTATTTTAAAAGCCTTGCTTAAAATATTTACAAACATTTATTTATTAACAAACGCAAGATGGCAACAGTTAAAAAATTTAAATCATTGAGATAATATTTCCGATCATTTCCATGCAATTCGCAACTCCAACGAACTATAGGGGGCACTGCAGTCACTGTCTAATGGCGGAATTGAAAACTAAAACAAACGCATGTGGTAACGAAGAAAATGCTAAAAGTGTTGTGATTTTTGTTCGTATGTATGATTTTTTCGCTTTATTCATTTGAAAAGATTTTTCAAAGTCTTTTGGTTATTCTGACCCATATAGAAAGAGATTAGAAACCAAAAAGTATTACGAAAATAAACAATTAATGCAGAACACACAGTAAGTTGTTCTGAAGCAGCCATTTTCACGATGTTGAATTCGGAATTCATAAATTTTTGGTTCGCTTCGAACGGCATTTTCATTTTGTACCGTTTTTTCTATACATTAGTACATATTAAGTTCAGTTTCGTGACATTTCCAGCATTTGTTGACATTTTTGTCACATAGTGCACATACGTGGCAGACTGTCAAGAGTAACGTTTAACACTAGATAATTTATTTCTATGACTATATGATTGGATATCCAAAGAAATCATGCATTTAATTCATTCGTCATGGAAATGATTTACCTGATATGCGAAATCTTGTCAAGATACATTATTCTTTCACATAATTTTAAAACCATAAGCCTATAAACAGATTTTTGGCGAACTTTTATTTTTTATTGTTCAAATTCTTAACGTTCTTTCTGGATTTTTCAATCTGTTCTGCGATAAATATTTTCAAGAAAATTTATTTGCATACTGTCTATTTCAGTAGGATACTGTAGTAACAAAGGTTATTTAAATCATTTATGTGGAATTAGGTTAAGGAAAAGTGTCCAGTCAATGTTGTTAAGTTCGTTTTTTTTTCCATCGAATTGAAAAACTGATTCAAATTCACTCAGAACAAAATAAATAAAATGTGTACTCACAGTTTATATATGGTGGTAGTTTTCTTTTCAGTTGATTGACCATTATTTCTTTTCGCTTATCGAATTCTGTAATCTTACTATCATTTTATTCCACTCATGATAAAAATTAAAAATGGTTTAACGAAAAATGCGAAAACTCGCCAAGGCTACTTTGCTTGCACAATACTAAAACTACTATAACCCTAAACAAATTTGGCGAAACCTTTCAGCTGAGAATAAAAGGAATAAAGTAAATTCTTTCTCGGTTAAACATTTTTCATTTTGTTCTACGATAATAAATTCAAGAAAATATTTTGCATACTGTCCATTCCAACTAAATGCTGCTGTAAAATATGATTAGTTAAATTAATTTAAGATTAAAAAAACTCATATTCTTACAAATTCATACAAAACAATAAAATATTTTACCTGGTATTACGTTATCCAATTTTGTTAATCCAGACTTTTCTTGTTTACGCTTCCACCATTTAATACTTTTTTGAAAGAAATAAGAAAAACTAACATTATTTTGAGAAGCTCGAGAATACTACTAAGGGACGAATTAATTTCTGTAGCTGAAAGCAAACTAAGACACATCGATTGCGTTAATAAATACTCAGAACAAACTGCCTGTGTTTACGTCAACAGACACACGTGATGCGCAACGTGGCAATGTTTTAGGTGCAGACGCAGTTTTATAAATCACCGCAAGGTAGCGTATTCGAGCGCTGGAGTTCCGAATTAAAAGCACGAGATAAACGCAGACGACTGTCTATTACAATTTATCTTTCTAATTGTTGCAATTATAAAGCTATTTTTATTCACACAAATAAAAAAAATCAGCCCCCCATGGAGCGATTGGCGCCAAAACTGAACCAACGCCTGTTTACATATGGATTCATATTTATTCCAAATTTCATCCAGAACGTAGCATTACTTCTTGAGATATGGCACTCACAATGGAAACTAGTATGTTGTGGCCATCACGAAACTTTCTTCTATATTTTTCCTTTTTCTGATCCCTCCCCATGCTTGACGAGGAAGCAACATTCCTAACAGAAACAAAATTACACATGCAAAAACTTGACGACCATCCCAATGTCTGAATTATTGTAAAAACAAAACAAAGAGCGAAAATTGAAAGTTACTTTAAAAGCCTTACTTGAATTAATTACAAATATTTTATTTATTAACAAACATAAGATGGCAACAGTTAAAAATTTTAAATCATTGAGATAATATTTCCGATCATTTCCATACAATTAAAATCACGAGAAATACGCAGACGACAATCTATTACGATTTATCTTTCTTATTGTTGCATTAATAAAACTATTTTTATTCGCAAAAAAAAAAAAAAAAAATCAACACCTCTTGGAGCGATCGGCGTCAAAATAGAACCAAAGCCTGTTTACATATGGATTCACATATATTCCAAATTTCAACCAGAACGTAGCATTACTTCTTGAGATAGGGCACTCAAAATGGAAAAAAAGAACGGGTGATTGCGCTACCTCCTTTTTAGCTGTTGACACAAAAATAAAATCAGTTCTTATACCCACTAAGGGCTACTTGCCGATAAATTTTTCTTTCATTCCGTTCATTATTTCTTGAGATACAGCAGTCACAATTGACGACAAAAAACGTTCTATAGCTCAACCCCCGTTTGAGTTATTGACACCAAAATTGAATCAGCACCTGTTCCTGTTAATACCAACATATGGACCAAATTTTGTTTGATTCCGCCAGTAACTTCCTGAGGAATAGCAAGCACGCGTAACTCGAAAAACGTCCCATTGCTCCACCCCCCTTGGAGGAATTCGCGCCAAAAACTAATGGGCACAAGTTCACATAGGGGCACATATGTGTACTAAATTTCGTTCGATTTCATGCGGTAGTTTTTGTTGTAGAGCGGCCACAAAAAACTGGTCACACACGGACGTGACACACATACATACACACACACACACACACACACATACATACACACACACAGACAGACAGACATTTTCCAAAAATGGTCGAAATGGACTCAGCACACCTCAAAACGTTCGAATCCGTCAAAATTCGAAATTCGAAAATTTGCACGAATCCAATACTTTCTTCTATATATTAGATATAGAAGAAAGTAAAAAAGAACGTTCGATTGCGCCACCCCCTTTTCAGCTGTTGACGCCAAAATAAAATCTTATACCCTCTAAGGACTACTTGTCGATAAATTTTTGTTTGATTACATTCATTATTTCTTGAGATACAGCAGTCACAATTGACGACAAAAAACGTTCTATAACTCAACCCCCGTTTGAACTATTGATACCAAAATTGAATTAGAACCTGTACCTGTCAGGGGCACCATATGGACCAAATTATGCTTGATTCTGCCAGTTACTTCTTGGGGAATAGCAGTCATGTAAAACTCAAAAAACGTCCCATTCCTCCACCCCCCTCGGACGAATTCGCGCCAAAAACCAATGGGCACAAGTTCACATAGGGGCACATACGTGTACCAAATTTCGTTCGATTGCATGCGGTAGTTTTTGCTCTAGAGCGGCCACAAAAAACTCGTCACACACATACGTGACACACACACGGACACACACACACACAGACAGACATTTTCCAAAAATTGTCGAAATCGACTCAGCACACCTCAAAACGTTCGAATCCGTCAAAATTCGAAATTCGAAAATTTGCACGAATCCAATTCTTTCTTCTATATATTAGATATAGAAGAAAGTAAAAATACTATTTCCACACAAGTTTTATTATAAAATGAAGTGTTCTTTCTTTATAAAATGTAATTTTTAAAACACACAAGTTTCGGATTTGTTCATTTTAATTAATCTTAACCATTTCACTTTGCCCCACATTCCCCTTCTATAATCCATTTTTCTGATTTCTTCTTTTATTAAAGGATTCGATGTTTATTCTTAATTAACGCTAATTAATTAGATGGATGATTTTTGAATCTCAATGCTTCTTCCGGTACTTCTTTCCTATTAGACGTAAAAGTTATCTTACGACACATCCATACCCCTGTTCTTTTAGTTGGGCGGATGCAAGATCATATTATTGACTAACTTAAGATAAATGATAGCCTTTAAAAGATTATTCATTTTTGTACGGTTAATAAGAAGCAACATTTGGTTGTAGAAAGCAGCAGACAAAATTAACTACTAAACAAACTTATACTTGATACATTAATTATTAGAAGGAAAAATCTATCAATAATGCGGCACAAATATTAACAAATTATTTCTCATCGGTGTCAATCCTTCCATTTTTTTTTACAAAAGTAATATATGTAACTCAGAACCATACTGACCTAAGTCCAAAAACTGCTATTTTCCTTTTATTGGTGCATTGCATGTAGAAGCCAATTTCACATCGAAACATGTGAATGTAATTCTTTAAAAAAAAAAAAATCCTTTTCGATTTTTACCAGGGTTAAAAGAGGGCACGTTACTCCTTTGCATGCGGAAGAAAAAGGTTTTTCCTCTCTCCTGTCAACGTATCATAGTATAACTTACGTTCTTCTGACTCTGAGGTACATATATATTTTACTAAAATATATTACTCCTGATTGTTATTACATAGCTTTTTATTATTATTAATTCTAAACAAACAATCTGATATAAAATGTAAGAAATAACAACGTCAAAAAGCACAAATTGCAGATTACTGCAGATACACGTTTCGATGTTACAAGGAACGCCTTTTTCAATGCAAAATAAATAAGCTTATGGATAAGGCGTTCCTTGTAACGCCGAAACACGTGTCATTAGTAATCTGCAATTTGTGCTTTTTGACGTTATTTCTTTCAGCTTAAAGGTATTTATTTATCATAATCTGGTATGTTTTTTTTCACATCCAAAATATTATTTTGAACACACATATGCATGCAAATATATCTATAACAGGCATTTGTATGTATGTAGGAGGGTAATTGAGCTGGAAACAACTTTCTTAAAATTTTTCAAACCGTTGCAATGAAAATAACAATATAAGGAAACTAACAGCTTGAAAGATAAATTTTTGGTACTTGCTTCTTACTTTATAAAACTTTTAAGATAGATCGCTGCATTGACTTCCTTGTTTTCTGTCGAATGAAACTACCACAGAAATTCATCTAACTCACTTCGTTGAACTGCAGAGCCCAAAAGCTCATTGAATTAAATTCAACACAAGTTAAAATTTCTAGTTAGAATGCATATTGTTAAAATGTATCTTTGCCATTGTTCAAAAATCACATGCATAGTTTTTATCCTCAGCAGCGTCGCTATTTGGTGGCAGAAAGCTAAAATAAGGTAATTTTAAAAACAATGGGTAATGAGAAGTCTAAAACTACCCGACAATTAAATTAAACAAGGCGTTAGATAACATTATAAGTTCCGGGTAGATTTCCAAAACGGAGAGTCTTGACATTTTTCCCAATTGTTGCCAAATATTTTGTCGCCAAAGATAAGAGTTAATGCATTTCCGACATACTGATATTTACAGAACAAATATTGTTAAAAATTAGGAGATCATGCCAATATTACCAGTTTTTAAATCCTCTCAAAGTGTCATAAAAATGTAAAATATTAGATCAGAAAACAGAACGAAAGCTCCATTCTTAATCGCCAAAAGACCATGTTACAATAACTCAGTCAATTTGGCGCTCACCGGTTTGGGACGAATGCCAATTCACCGCCAACACCAACATTAGCAGTGGAAAAAAAAATCATAAACGTTCCTGGACAATATTGGGCAGCTTATTTTATGCCATTAACATATTTGGCAAAAAGCAGGAAAGTTTCCTGCTAAAAATTAAATACAAATTTCTCATTAGGAAAAGCTATCAAGAAGTGTTTTTTCTGCTGCTTACCATATTTTCACATAGTATCTATAAAAAAAAAAAATATGGCTTTAAAAATTAACATGTGTTCTGGCCCGCGAGGTTTATCTTAATATATTGTGCGACCAGCAGGTAAAAAGAGGTTTGGCACCATTGATCTAGCATTTTGGTCAAGAAAGAAAAACCAACGAATTAAATGTATGTAATTCATTTTATTAAAAATGAAAGCAAATAATTCTTTGTTCTTTTTTTTTTTTTTTTTTTTTTTTTTTTTCATTCTGCTTCTCAATTTGACGGAGAAAATGTTTTTGAAGAAAGTTTTCATTAAATTCAATATAAAAATTTTCAAAAGACAGTTTTTTTGTCCTTTTTTCTTTCCCCCTGTAATAGTTTTGATACTAATTTATTTTCCTTTTTACCCTTAGAGAAAATGTTTTTTATTCGACATAAATAGAATTGGATGCAAGCAAAAAATGTTTCAAAAGTGAAAACGTTAGATTGTATGGTCACTTTCAAAAGAAGTTCATTAAACAAAAAATGACGCATTCTATATATAAGATGAAGATACATAACACGGTGGGGTTAAATTTTCGCTCTTTATTTTGAAATTTTTGTTGAACACTTTTTTTTTGTATTAACACATCACATAAGTTTTCTACTAACGTAATTAATGTTTAATTATGTTCTAGAGGAATGTTTGCCTTTGTGTGTGAGATAACGAAAAATAAATTACATTTTAGGGAAATAAATTCTTTCTTTTCATCAATATACTAACAATGTTTCAGTTAATTAATTTAAGTGAACATTTATTAAAAATCAGTTATTTTTTTTTCATGCATGTATTATGTTGTATTCTAAATCCATCATTTACTGTTACCTTTGATAAAACTATGTTTAATGCAATTGGGCATTTTGTAAAACGAAAACGGGAAACAGCAATTTCTATTTATATTTCTTTTCTTTTCTTTGTTTTTTTTTTACCCTAATATAATGCATTTTAGAGTAAAAAGTGATTTTTTTTTTAAAAATACGTACAGAATTCTTTAATTTAAGATAACCTTACACTTTACTTCTTTTACTTCTTTTATGTGTACATTTTATGTGTTCCTTTCAAAATGGGATATTTAAGGAGTATTTAAAATTTTTTAAAAAGCCAACAGCAATCTTCTCTTTTGAAGTACAAAAAATGTAAACTACGTATGTTTATATACGGTTTAAATCTAACTCTTAACAACCTTTCTTAATCGGCAAAGTTTATAATTATATTACAAAATTTATACATTTAAATAAAACAACATTTTTTTTTTTTGAAATAATATTTCTGCATCAAATTTACGTTTTATCTAAAGTGTATCCCCCTCCCCCCCCCCCCAAAAAAAAAGGAATTTCATTTACACTCCTCCCTTACTTTTCATGTACCTTGCTCGGACGGCGACTGGAGTGTAGAACACCTTTTACTAATTATGCATTAATTATAACACGAAGCGGCAGCTTGTCTAAAAGCGCTCAACGTTTGGAGGAAGCTATTGCATGTTTTAGTCTTCAAGTTGGGCGCATATAACAATCCTAATTGTGCACTTTTTAGCTTGATTCCTCCAAATTTACCTTTTAAAAAAGTCATTTAATACCGATTCCTTGTAAAATACATTGTTAGGCAAATAAAAAATATCTCACCCTCTGTGGCTTTTAACTTGTATCTCACTAATAAAGCGAAATTATCTCTAAATATTAAGATGATGTTTGCTTTAAATATCAAACTTAATTTATTAAGTAAAAAAGAGAGAGATACGGAAGGAAAAACCGAAGTTCTCAAGTTTTACTATTTTCGTTTTATCCTGTTAGTTAATTACTTTTTTAGTTTTTTTTAGTTTATTTTTTAGTTTTACTTTTAATATTTTTTTTCTGTCAATAGTTAAATGTTCTGCAACAATAAAGCCAAAATATATCTTTCATTGAATTGTCGTTGCACTTTATTCATTTGTTATTAATGCTATCGTATTGATACTTTAACTTTTTTTTTCACGAGTTAAAAAAATTCAAGCATTCGATAACAATTTGTTCCCTAATGTATCTTAGCTTTCTTTATTTTTATGTCATCATATGTGGTAGGAATTCGATAAATTGAAACTGAAGATCTAACCGTATTCGCTGTTTCATTTTATGCCAATTTGTTTATATTTTGAAGCTTAACAAATATCTAAAGAATATGTTTAAATTCTTGTGAAATGTGATTCATATATTCACGATACATCTGACGCAATAAATTCTATTGCTCCTTAATGCAATAAATGTTTAAAGAAGTATATATTTAGACATTACCTGAGAATTTGCTGAAATATTCCTTGAAGATAAGGTATACTTATTTACGAAACGTAACTTTAGCATTTGAAAAGTTACCTTTCCTAAGATTAAAAAAAAAGAAAAAAAAGCATATATTCTTAAAAATAATATTTTCTCACTGAAAACATTCGGTCTGCATGAAATATTTCAAAAAACATTCAAGCCATCATTAGTTTTTCAAAATAAGCAATATTGCATAAGAAATACAAAACTCCCAAACGTGAAACTATAAAAAATTGTTCTTTGCTGTTCGACAAAAAGAGAAAAAAAAAGATCACAAAAAAGAATTAGTTTTCAGTTGCAATTAAGTTTCAATAACGTTACAGAAACGTTAGTGTTCCCCATTTTCCTAACCGTTTCAATTTATTTTGGGCGTTAGTTTTCAATTTAAGAGAAATATTTCATTTCTTTTGGAAACTAGAATAAATTAGACGCGTTCGAAAAGAATTGATGATGATCTTTTAATGTGTTTTCTTACGAAGAATATAAATTTATTTTCTTCAAGTTACCATAAGAGCAATGCCTATAGCTAAATTATTGCAAAATTTTGAATTAGATGAGTGTTGTCTGTCTCCAAAGTGAAATTTAAGTATATATTTTTCCTAAGAGAGCTGGGGTTTTTGCTGAAATTGAATATAAATGCTGCCTTACTGAAAGATGTTCATATATTTTATTCATTTTTTCCATATTGTTCTATTCTAAATGACTGCAGTGACTAACCATTTTTTAAAACATCTTAACAGGTGTGCCTTTGTTGCCATAGTAGCTATTAAGTTGTTTTCCCAAAAGTTATAGTTTTATGTCAAAAGTATGCAACAAAAAGTAACTCTTCTAAATTCTGAACAATAAGTCAAATAAATGTTCTTCCCAAAATCAGTGGTACCCACCTCGGAGGGTTCATGGTTCAGACTGCGCCATTGAAATTTTTAGGTTGTGTTTTAAAGGGTATTTTTCTCATTTTGGGGGGGGGGGGGGGGGGGTCTTCGTGATATTTGAGGGGTTGCGCCCTTGCTCTAATGGGGTGGGCACCCCTATCAAAATACTCAAAATTTGAATTGACTGCTATAATATAGGCCATTTTTTTTAATTTTATTAACTGAAAATGATATGGTTGATTAGATATCTTGAATAGGCTGTCGCTAATTTATGACGTCACTCCGCTTGAGTTTCATTCAGTTAATTCACTTTTAGAGTCAGCAGTTTAAATATATTTAACTTCGTGGAAAAGGAAAACATTATTTTACGAATTATATTTAACAGCTTTAATTTTCATTTTAGAAGAATTATGTGCTTAAAAAAATAAAGATAAACTTATTTTTTGCACGGTGTCTCTTCGCATTTCCGAACCACATGCAAGAGGATTACAGATGCAATAAGATTTGGCATAGGTTTTCAAGTACGAAAAATTGCAATTCATATCATATAAACAAAAAAAATAATATTTTTATCAAAACACAGCACTTTGCCCACCACATTTAATTTCTCAGCAGGATGTCTTTCATTAACTCAAAAAATCAGAATTTATTTTGCACAATTTCTTTCTTAATTGCACTATTGTAAATGAAACTCATGGGATTTAAGTAGAAGGACTGCGCTCGGAGAATCCTAGCTGCCGCTAAAATGCACAAATGTAAAATTATGAAATTTTAAAGGTTGTAAAAATGCAGTTTAGAACACTACTTTACCGCGGGAAGGTAAAATGCATTATCTAAGAAAAATTCTCTCTCTCTCTCTCTCTCTTTTTATCTATTGTATTTTACCTTTATTGTACGAACTAGCTTATTTAGTTTCAGTTGAAAACAAAACCTAGAAAAAACTTCTAGCTCCAACTTATCCCTATTGTTAGAATTAATCCAAACACGTTTCTTCAAATATATCAGAAACTTATTTCTGCACATGCTGCTCTTTATCTTCTCAACGCAGTATTACAGTGCTGGTAAAAAAAAATTCATCACCCTCGCATTTTCACAAAAATGGGATTATGTGAGAAGTTTTGATCGACCGATTAACGATGAATGTATGTGAAATTCTGCAAAACTTATGAAATAAACATTTAACCGCAGGAATCTGATAATTGTCTACGTAGATCGGTGCTGTTTCCGGGCCAAGGCAAACTGCTGACCCCATGCTCATTTTTCCATTTCTGAACCTGCGTGTGAGTTTAGAGAAAAAAAATTACTTAACCCCATGTCAATTTAAGTCTAATGGCAGGATAAAGGTTTCTAAATTGTCACTTACCGGCTTTGCCCTATGGCATGGAGCAGAATCATCCTGGAAATTGACGTTTGGAACTGAAGTAAAGTGATCCCGTATACTAGGAAGCAATTTCTCCTCCAAAATGCCAATATACACCTGAGCGTTTACTGTTCCTTGGCACAAAGTAAAGCCCACCAATTCCTTGATCAGAAATACATCCCTAAATCATCTGGGATACGGGATGCTTGGCTATGTGTCAAATGCAGTCGGGATGATATTCCTTTCCTTTGCGGTGCGGGTGATTCAATTTTTTTTACCTCCACTGTATATTTCAATGTAGTGTGGTTTCACTAATTTTCGGATAAACTTCAATTCAATAATATTCTTACTTATTTATGCATCCCTACAGTCAAATCATTCTCCTATACAACTAAGAAACATTCATAATTTAAAACAATGAACGCGGTTTGTTTACTTTTGGGGGGACATACGAAATGACAATAATAAAAAAAATCCTGATGCTTGTTAGTTTTCAAACTTAACGAAATAGAAAAAAAAAAAAAACACTGCACAAATACCGTAAAAACTCCCAGTTCAATTCCTTTGCAAACAGTTATACTAGGCACTTTCATGTGTTGTCATGGTGACGTATATGTCTTTCCTTTGTTTATTTTGTGTGATCCAGTATAACAAGACTTGATGTAGGATCATTACCATATACTTAACCTGATTTAAAATGGAAAAGTTTTACCTTAATGGATTATTTTTGTTTTGATGACACGCATTTCAGAGGACTACGTCGGGCAAATGTTTTTTTTTAATTTTTTTTTCAAGTGTTCAGTTACTTATATGTATGGCGTAATCCGATAAGTTTTTTTTTTTTTTTCAAGTTATGAGTTATTTATATGTAGGATGCAATGCGATATAAGGGTTGTTTTTTTCCTCTTTTATTTACATTTACTTATAACATTTTCTGTATGCGCTTTGAATAATTTTTATTTATTTTAACAGAAAAAGCTTCAGTTTATATTAGAAAGTATCCTAACATTTTTTATGCAAAAGAAGGTGTTGAATATATTTCCAGGGAGAGAACTTGTGTTTGTGATAAAAGCATACTTGATCAAAAAGATATGATCTTTGGCTGTTTTACTGCAACGGAGAACTTTTTTCTACATTTTAGAAGAAATATTTGTAAAGCCTTGTTGATTGGTAGTTTTATTTTATAAGCAAGAGTAAGATGAACACACTTGATGATCGAATTTTGAGATCTAAAACCGTTTTCAAAATTACTAAGGTAAAAAATACCTTCAAATGTTAAGAGCTTTGGTATGTAAAAAAGAGTTAAAAGAGTATAATCCTTTGTATATTTTAGTAATCCTTTAGTAATCCTTTGTATATTTTAGTAATCCTTTAGTAAGTATTTATTGACTTCAGTAATCCTTTCTAGATAGCACTCATTTAGTATTTTTTGTAGATTTTAGTAATAATTTAGTAATTCTTTGTAAACTTCAGTAATCCTTCCCTTTTGCAGATTTTAGTAGCCTTGGGACATTTTTCTCAGACAAAAATATTGGACGGAAAAAATTGTACGCTGGAAATATCAACATGATCCGTGATTTTATAGAAATCGCTTTTTGTTTCAATTGAAGAACTTAAAAGTAAAGGGGTGTAAGGTGCCAAAATTAAGATTTTGAAAATAACTAGTACAAATCGCAAGAAAAGCTATCTTCTGTTTTATGTCAAGAGATCACTCTTCAAGGGGGCGATAAGTATATAAGAGGCAATGAATATTTAAAAGAGAAATTAGTTGAAATTAAAAGCCTGCGAATATCGAAATTTAAAACGCATAAGAAACCGATTGGTCAGAATTCAGACAAAGAATCACGAATTAAAAAAAAAAAAAAAAAAAAACGGATTGAAGTTCAACAGCTTCCTCCTAACACCTCGGTTGAACCTTGAGGGAGTATTATATCATTTATCGACAAGTTAATGAATTTGCAACTATCCAATTTATTTTTAACGTTAAATGTCAGTGATTTAGGTTCGCCCGGATTCAAATTTAAGGAAAATAAATTCAAAAAAAAAATGTATTTATGTTTTTGAAAAGAACGTCAATGATTTTACTTAAATAATACCTATCAGTTTATTTTGTAAAAAAAAAAAAAAAAAATCCGTAAAAAAAATCTGGTTTTATTTATTTTTTAGTGTAAAAGTACTTGGATAAATATGATTTATTATACAATCAAACCTGTTTTTGAGCTGTAGATAGGGACCGCATAAAAATCGCATTAAAAAATAGCTCAAAATTACACAATTAAGCAATTGTTTTAAAGCATAACATTCAATTAAGTTCCAGATTGATAGAAATTTTCATATGCCGCACAAAAAATTTGCACGAAAAAAATCGCACAAAAAAATACCACACAAAATCAGGTTTGAGTGTATACGATTTTCTTCAAATTAAAATTAGGTATTCAATAATATCGGTATTCACTAGCGCCATTTTCTGGGGTTTTTTTTTTTTTCCTTTCAAGGAAGAACCGGTGAGGGGTGATAGGTGTCAGTCAACCTCTGGATGGAAGATGGGCTTAATAAGTTTTGGGAACCACTTATTTCAACGTTTTAGTAAAAGCCTGCCTAGTGTTTGAGCTTGTCACGTGTTTTAGTCAAAACTTTAAAAAATCCGCTTACATCCCCTTGCTTGTCGCTACCTGAATTTAAAACGTATTAATCTCAGCAGACCAAAGACGATTCCCACTCTTTTCATGAAGGGTTAAATGTCTTTTTGTATCGTCAAAAAAATTTAACATCTAAACAAAACTTCATGCGAAAAAAAGAACTTCATACTCAAGCCTTGATAAGCCAATTTTAAACTTTTTTTTCACCACATTCCCAAAGAGGCTTTTTTGTCATTCTTCATTTGTTTTATTTTTATTCTGCCTAAAGTGTTTGACTTTTTTAGAATATATATCTTGATTCCTGAGCAAATAATTGAACTTCTGTAAAAAATATTTGTGAAGCTGTCTGTTTAACTACAATCTCAAGACATTTTGTCTCATATTTTAAAAGAAACCATAAAGGTAAAGAACTAAATGATTGTTGTCAACTTTTTTTCTAAATTAGGTACCCTATAAACTACTTATGGTTTTAACTGACTGCAAAACAGCACGTTTGAGTGAAAATTCTTCTTAAGCATTTAGTTTATTTTTCATTCGAGAATACTTGAAAAAAAAAAGAAATTCAAAGAAAAATAGTCTGGAAGGCAATTGATATGTGTCACCGACTTCTTAGAAAGAAGAAAAAAGTGTTTTTTTAAGCAAAAGAAGAATGTTAAGTAATTTGAAGTATTAAATACATCTGTATATATAAAATAGCTTGTCCTGACTGACAATCAACACACAGCAAAAAAAAAACTGACGCTTGAAAGCTGAAATTTGGAACATAGGTTAATTTTATAACGTAAGCGCGTGCTAGTTTTTGGAAATTTCAAGGGGGTAAAACGGGATGGGAAATGTTCTGCACTCATATGCAAAATTCTCAAGAAAGGGCTGGCGTTCACGGTCGAACCAAGTATCAAAAAATTCGAAATTTTACGAGGGTTACGAATATTCCAGCCTCACCTACGTAGGATGCTAATTAACGGAGATATTAGTTAAAAACTCAATTTTATGTCCACTTGAACATATGTCTATGCCAGAAAATGGTCTGATTTCTTCGGTTTTTGTACTGTTAGAAAGCCCGTAAGAAATAATCATTTTGAAAATATTCGCAAGGACTAAAATCACGGACATGGAAAAATGAATACAAAAAAAGTTATAAGTATTTGAAGTAAAAATTAATTTATTTAAAAAAGAAATTTCTTCCTCCATTTTTTGCGCGAGATAAATTTTAGCTTGAAGAAAAGCTGAACAATATTATTAGTTGCCATTTCTTGCTTGAGCATCAAGAAGTAAAATTCCTTGCAATTGGTTTTTAACGCATTGGGGTTTTGTCTGTAGCAGGGCATTTAAAAAACATTCCCTTTTGATCAGGTTTTCGCAAGTCGTTTCATGTACGATTTTAATGGATGTGTAGTCTTAAAAAAAATCCGACTCTTACTGGTGTTGTTAACACTATTTTCAAGGGTGAATGATATATTTTGTTTTAATGGTGATACTGAGGAATATTTCTCTTATTTGAAAGGTGTTTTTTATGCTCATAGACCCATTCTGATGAATATTTTCGAAACTTTTGCAGAAGAGGATTTTAAAGAGCTGTCGACCCTTCTTAAAAACTGTTACCTTTATTATATCGGAGACACGGTTTTTTTTTTTTTTTTTGCATTATAGGTACTTTACGGCACATTATTAATCTTGGCGATTGTTTTTGTTTAGCTTATTTTGATAGCATGTTTAATTATACCTACGTAGAAACTATTTGTTTGGTGAAACCACGCATTATTTGGTCACTGTGCTTTTTTTTTTTTTTTTTTTTGAACAAAAAACAAGAATTGAAACAAAACTAATGAAATGAAATGTAATTTTCCAAATAATTAAACCAAGCCATTGAAAGTAAAAAGTCCGCAAAATGAAAATCCCCAGTAATTCGCCAAATAGACTTTAAATGATCCATTAACATACAGAATTATTTGCTAAATGAATAAATCGAGTCATAAAGAAATACGAACGTTCCATTAAAATACAAATTAGAAAAGACGGTGCAGACATGACGACGATGTAAGCATACTTTTCAATTTTTCTTACATTTTACGGGGTACGGAATACAAGATTTCCTTTTCGTAGTAGATGTACTGTGTTTTTTAATTACGTTGTTTTTCGGCTGGGTAATTTTCGTTTGAACATTTTCGTTAAAAACATTGGATCGCTAATTGGTCGGAGTTCGCTTCGCTCGAAAATTGGGTGGGTAACTGTAGCGTGGTCGCTTGGCGAGCAATAGAATTTCGGGGTTTTTTTTTTTACAATTTAAAAGCTACTGTTAATGTAATTTTGATATGTACTTCGTTTATTTGGCGAAAGATTAAAATTAAAAATAATTGTTTTCAGCTATTTAAAGGCTGTTTAATCATTTTAGTACAATAAATTGATTATTTTACATCAAAGCGGGGAGAGGGATTCCTCTTAATCAAGGAACTTCTTTTCTTTGATCA
Organism: Uloborus diversus; assembly: GCF_026930045.1. Classification (NCBI taxonomy): domain Eukaryota; kingdom Metazoa; phylum Arthropoda; class Arachnida; order Araneae; family Uloboridae; genus Uloborus; species Uloborus diversus. Next base: position 47,402,595 of record NC_072737.1, read on the forward strand.
TGTTGCTAATCGATCGGAGTTTGCACCTCTCGTTAATCGGTTGGGTTACGGCAGTGGGGTCACTTGGCGAGTTTGGCAATAAGCAATAGATTTGGGGAATTTACTTTTTAAAGCTACTGTTAATGTAATTTGACGTCGTTTTCGTTTATTTAGCGAAACTTTTTTAATTGCCAAAAAAAAAAAAAATATATATATATATATATATATATATATCCGCTTCACTCGCAAAAATGCTGGGTTCCGGTCCTTTGGCGAGAACAATAGTTGGAAAATTATTTAAAGTTTTAAAGCAACTGTAAATGTAAAATAATTAGTTACCCAAAATTATGAAGCAAAACGATGGATAACTAATTATTTTAATTTTCAGCACAAAGGTATTTATTTGTTAACTGTAAATGTAATTCAATGTTTTGGCGAATTGTTTTGAATTCCAAAACAACATTTGATTTGTTTTTAGCCAATTGAAATACGAATTTTTCTTCTTCTTTTTCTGACGACGGTTTTCGAATGTCCCACGGGATTTTTTTTTTCTTTTTTCGTTAGATGGGATGGCTAATCAATCGGAGTTTGCTTCGCTCGCTAAGAGCTGGGTTACGGTAGCGTGGTCGCTTGCCGAGTTTGGCGACAAGCAATAGAATTGCAGAATTATTTTACATTTGAAAGATACTATTTGATGCATTTTTTGGTTAATTGTTGAAACATTTCAAATTGCAGATAAAAACCGCTTCATTCGCTAAAGGGTAGGGTTATGGTACCGTGGAACCTTGGCACGTTAAGCGATGAACTATACAGGACGATTATTTTGAGTCGTAAAGCTTCTGTAAATCTTTTAAAATGTTTTTGTGAATAGTTTTAAATTTCAAAGAGACTTTAAAAGTTTTTTTTTTGAAAAATGATTATTTTACATAGGGGGGAGGGGGCGTGGATTTTTTTACTCAACGGAATTCCTTGAAATTCTCAGCACGGGCATCACCGGGCGGGTACTGATAGTAACATTATAAACAATCAAATTTAATAATCTTCGTGAGTATTTTACAAATTTCCAACTCCTATCGAATGGAAAAATACATAAAACAAATTATGATAATTTTCATATAAAAATATTTACACAAATTAAAAAATTGAAATTAGTAATTGTAAAAGCTAAATCTGTATTATCTTTATACTGTTAAAGTCGTTCTGCGTCTGCTTAAGTCTGTAACCTCACCTCCTAGAGAACGACGGTGACAAAAATTCGGATTAAGAAGAGAGTAAGATAGCGTTGAGAACCTTTGACCTTCAACAATGACCTAGTTGATTTACCGTTATTCTCTGTAAGGCTCGCACTAACGTCTCTGTTAACCAAAGAAATTCTCCGGTTGATAACCATCTTTTGGTTAGACATATGAATTATGCGACGTAACTAACACCCCATTAGGATCAAATGTTGCTCTTGCTGGCAAACCAAGAAATATTGCTTACATATAAGTTGAATAAATACCTTTGTGCGTAACAAGTTAAATAAGAAAAAACAACGTCAAAAAGCAAAAATTGCATATTACTTCAGACACGTGTTTCGACGTTACTGCAAAAGAAATGAACTCATGGACCGAAAGAAATCTGATTTTGTCCGACATTTTTTCATCAATAAGCTCATTTCTTTTGCATTGAAAAAGGTGTTCCTTGCAACGCCGAAACACGTGTCTGCAGTAATCTGCATTTTTTGCTCTCTGACGTTGTTACTTCTTATTTTACTTATTGCGTATATATGCTTATTTACATTCTACTGGATCATCGAAATTAGTTACTACTGGAGCATCTGAATTACTTACTACTGGAGCATCTAAGCTCAGTTTATCCCGAAATATATGTTTCACATGATCGTGTATTTTTATTTTAAAAACAGTGCGCGATACCAGTTTTATTAGCGCTCAACTATACTTCACTGGACTGGCAAAGGACAGTAACAGCAAATTTTTCATTTTTTTTTTTTTTTTTCACTTTTATCTGCTGTTGTAAATATGCTTTATAGTACAAGCTTGCTTATTTGCTTTCCACTGAGAAAAAGCACGAAAAAAAATCAATTCAACTTTTCCCTATTATTAGTATTAAACTTAAAACGCGTTTCTTCAAATATCTCGAAAACTGATTTCTGCAGGTACTGCTGTTTACCTCCCTCGGCAGTATTCATGTATATTTTAAGACATTTAATTAGATTTGATTATGATTTTTCACATAAAATAGTTCTACCTAATTGATTTAGTAAGTGGAATATTTTGCACTTACTAAATTGAGTAAGTAGTTTGTGAACTTATAACCTAATTTAATCTAATTTTGAATACACTTCAAAAATTATTTAAACAGGACCAACATTGTTTTGAGTAAATAAATATAATGTCTTAACTAAAAAATCTATATTTCTTGTGTTTAATTACAGAATTCAGTTTCCTTGCTCAATCCCTTCAGACCTGGTGTCCGGTATACCGGACATACACTTTAAACCGCTGCTAATCATTTAATAATTGATTAAATTACGTGATTTTTTTTCTTTTCTTTTGTAGTTGACTCTTTACATTCTGTTTATTATAATCTGTGAAATAATTTTTCGTTTTGGGATGGGCAACACTGACAAAAAGGGTTGGGAGAGAGAGAGCGGCTCATTTTTCCAACCATGGTTTCTCGTCCGAAAAGGGAGGTTTTTTTTCCTGATTTTTTTTTTTTTAATATATAATTTTTAATTAATCGTTTCAAACGCTTATGTTTTATTATTGTTTAAACAACATTTTATAATAAAGTTTGTTTGGTATTTTATCGTTTTCTTATATGAAATATTAATTTCAAAAATATTATAAGTCTGGAATATTGGACGTGCCATATCTCTTTTAATTTTTCTCCTACAAACCTGAAATTTTTTCTATGTGATACCCTTTACCATAGTATACTGTGTACCAAATATAAACATTTTTGGTCAAGTATTTCATAATTCCGACTGAAGGGTTTAAAAACCAACGATCTGTTTATGTTTTACCTATGAACAAAGAGCTATTTGTAACAAAGTACCGATACTTCGCTGCCTAACTCTTTCATAGGAAACTGATTCCAAGCAGCTAGGAAACGTGGATTTTATTTATTAATATCTATAAAAATTCTGAATGTTAGATAATATTTAAAACAAAAGAATATTTCTTGTAGGCGTAAAATCTTTTGGGAATATAGGCTGCGGAAAAATAACTCATACAGTATTAATTATATAGTAAACACGCCATTTAAGAAGCAAAGGATATAATGTACTGGTTTAGATAGTAATACACAAAGTGGATTTTTTTTAGACATAAACATTTTTCACAAAGTAATGGTGTTGCTTTTCATATTTCTTGTGTATCTTATGTTAAGAATTTATTAAATAATTCTTAATATTTTACTCACCTAGAGCAAATGATTAATGTGTTAGGAAATTTTATGAAGAAATAATTGATTATTTTAGTCCTTTTAGATCGATAGACACATGGGTAAATATATTATTTGCAGAATGTTTTGATTAAGTCAAGAAATAATTTCTCTTCTCTTGTTCTTTTGTTGTATAGTAAAATTTATTTCATTATTACCGCTGTTTGTGTAAAAGAAAAATTTCACCTCTATTGCACTACACTCTATAACAAAAAAATTGACATACTACGAAGGAGTTCTCAGATTGAAACGAAATGTTGCACACGTGATGGCAACATTGATAGTAGAATGTGATTACAAAATTAAAATAAAATGATCATTTCATTCGGGAAGAATCACATACGAATGGAGGTTTTAGTACCCTGCTGAGCCCCCTCTAAGGTCAAAGTACGAACGATACAGGCAGGCTTTGAGACATAGTAGTCTCGTACTATGTTCTATGTCCCCCGAGACCCTTTATGTGTGTGAAAGAGCATTTTCCTGTAAAAAAAAAAAAAGGCTCCTGGTACCACCTTGAGTACTAAAACGTGTGACGGAAGTAGGACACAGACAAACCGTGTTGCTGTCATAGTAATGTGAATAAATATTAGAGGTGACCATTAGCTCCCTAATGGTCACCTCTAAATATATGTAAAAAGAAAGCTTCTATTAGATATCAGGACACCCCTTAATATTTTTAGACTTGTGGATAGTAATATACTGGAAGAATTTTAGCTTCCTATTTCAGCTGAAAGAGGGTGCTCAACGCCCGTCCCCAAACTTCGTAAGTACGGGGAGGAAGGTTTAAAAAATACATTGAACTTAAAAAACAATGCTACATATTATAATTTACACTAGTAGGGTAGACGGGGGATTGCCGCCCCCCCCCCTCTGATATTGAAATCAAGGAAACCGGATAGGCGGCCTGACAGCTTCTGACCTGTAGCAAACGATGCTACAACCAATGCCCCAAGTCGATGGCAGCCATTGTGAGCGTTGTTTTTTTCTTGTAGTGTCGAACGTTGTTTGAAGAAGTTTGATCGTATTTTTCTACTTTAAATAAGCTGAGGTATGTACCTTTAGATACTACAGTGGCAGCATTTGCTATGAACAAACTTTAACTAGATTTTTTAGCCTACATATTAATCAACAATATTGATCCCTTCCGTTTGTTTTGATGTCTTCAATCTACATTTCTTCCACCTTGTCGGATCGGGGTTATGACGCCACTTCTCCGGGGGTAATGCTGCCGCGGTGGCGGCGTTACCCCTGGAAGCATATTTCCACTATATACGTCAAAAGCAATTTTTTAAAGGAACGAAAATGCGCTCTCGTAAACTGTGCTTAGTAAAAAAATGTTAGTTAACAGAAGTTGGTCTTAACAGAAGAAACTGGTGAAGAAAATAATATTGTAAATGCGAGCAATGCGTCTCAAGGTGAGTTACTGGATGTAGCATCTTGTTCATATCAAAGCTCGTTCAGGAAGTGCCTCAAAAAACGTTTCTTCAATCGCTAGAAAAGTTTTCACCAATTCCGAAATTGGCAGCAGAAAGGATAGAGGAAAGTTCTTAAAGTAAAGGCCACTCGACAATTCTAACGGGAACCCCAATGAGTGCAGTTTTGGAAGAAACAGTAGCTAAAAGAAAGGAAAAGACATTGAAAAAGAAACAAGCCGAAAGAATATCTGCAGCAAAGGTTTTGGGAATGTATATCAAAACTGAATCCAAAAGCAAAGTAAGAGAAAGCAGGGACAACACGGCAAAAGATAATTAATAAATCTGTTAAGAAAAGGTGCAAGAGATTTTTTAGTTTGGAAAACTTCAGATGAGGAGGACATCGACGTCAAAAACTTTTGTGACGACGACGAAAATCATGACCTTTTTGATCCAAGCAATCCAAGCTTTGTGCTATGTGCATTAAATATGGAACGAACGAACTGTGATACAGATGCACTTGCTATGGCAAGTGGGTGCATTCAGAGTCCAGCGATGCTGAAACAGCTTGTGATTTTCGTAAATTGTAAGAAAGCAGATGAATTAAAAATACTGTTTTTTCACTCGTATAAAATAAAAATATCATTTCTTTTGTTTTTCAATTCCTATATTGTAATGCTAATTGCTTATAGGATTTTCAATAAATTTTCCTTCTTAGTCTTTTAGTCATATTGGCTAGTGGCGGGATTACCCCAGATCTGTGGCGGGATTACCCCAGCTCCCTGAGTAATACCGCCACAGTGCAGAGGTTGACAAATTGATGTTTTATGACTATTTCTTTTGTAGATTTATTAATAACAAATGTTGTATACATTCTTAAGATGGCGTACAATAATCAAAAATGTAGCTCCCAGCTCATAAATATGATTTTTGATGTAATAAAAGTTGAAGTTCCTTAAGGTAGCGGCATTCCCGCACTACCTTATCCTATCCCATCTACCCTAATATGCATATACATTGCAATTAAATAATTACTTACAAAAAAACAGCTGGGGAAATTAAACGTTTCTAAATTTTTGGCATTTTCTACGCTACGGCTAATGTTAAATTAAGGGGTCACCCTCTTAAAATTCGAGTAAGAAGCTAAAACTTTTACAGCTATTAGTACGTCTAAAAAATAGGGAGTGTCCTGGACTCTAGCTGAAAAAAGGTTTTTTTGAACCACCCTAGTGTGCCTCTTAAAAGTAAATACTCTCTTGGGACACGCACTCTGTCGCCTCCTCTGAAGTAGGGTGGAGTTCGACAGAATTTCACTCCAACCGAATGGTTCCAGATCGTCCTTAACGATGAATCTGGGTCGCATTTGGGCACTGATGACATTTTAGCGTTGTGAACTCCTAAATTGCGATTTTGCTTTTTAATTTTTCACCCACAGCTGAGATGATGTTATATGACTAAATCAAGCGGTGAATCCAGGGGGCGGCTATGAGGCTGAAGCCGTCCCCTGACCAGAAGAATATTTTTTTTTTATTTTTTTAATCAGTGGAAATTACTGAAAAAAATGCAGAAAAAAAGTCAAAAATGATAAAATTTTCTTTTCTTTTAAATCTCTGACCTTATATAAAATATTAAATACACTCAAATTCGTTTCAACTTTGAAATTACGAAATACAATGATACTTTTATGGTAAGGTCACCAGTAACAGACAAGGTTCCAGTAACAGACAGTCATGAATTTAAATTTAAATAATAAGTCTTCTAGGCGGGTAAAACTGATGTTGCAATGGCCCATGAATCCAGTCCAATCATCTAGCGTTATCAGAGTGAGTTTAATGAGCTAGTTGGTACTTACAAGGCAGTGGTGGAGGTTATGAACACATAGCCACCACGAGGTTAGCTGATGTTTCATTCTCATTCGAGTTTAATAAGGCTTTAGTTCTAAAAATATAGAACTTTTGCACGTTTTGAAGAGAAAAAGATAATGTTTTCTATTACTCATCCTGTCTGTTACTGGCTGTAATCAGATTTTTTGGTGTCTGTTACTGGAGTGCGAATCTCTTTTTGAAATTGAGCAAATTAAAATAGAATTAACAAACTCAGAGGATCCAGAATCGGCCAAACATTAGATGAAATGCAGTTACAAGAGAAAAAAAAATGTAAGGCTAAATACATTAAAATGCTCAGAAAAATGAGAAGTTCAAAGCAACTGGAGTCGTTATCCTATATTCTAGCTAAAGTTGGGCAAACCGACAAATCTTATCTGGCAGCGTCATGAAGCTACAATTTGGATATGCGTAGGATCTGCTAGGTTAGGTTTGCCTCAATTATGTATAGTTGTAAGAGTGAAACTATCATTAATCCATGCAATTTCCCCTTCCCATTTTTTAGAAAGGTAGAAGGCATCCCATTTCATATAAATAATGAGGAACATAATAAGGAAAACCAGTGCGGTCTTTAAAAAATTAAATAGTAGATGATGATAAATGAACAAAAGGAATAAAACAAAAAAAAAAGTTTTTCTGAGAAATTTTAATAGAAGTGCCATCTTTGAATATTATTTAAGAACATCAAAGGTTCTTCGTTATGATTTATCTAGCTGAGGGTCGCCAAAATGTGCGTCCAATCATATTTTGGATGAAAAACAAAAATATTCAGAACGTAGTACAACCCTATGACAAGCTTCTGTTTAATTAAAAATCTTTACTTATAATATAGCTGAAAGTCTCTCTCTCCGAATCTCTCTCTGTCCGAATCTCTGTCTGTCAGAATCTCTGTGACGCACATAGCGCCTAGACCGTTAGGCCGATTTTCATGAAATTTGGCACAAAGTTAGTTTGTAGCATGGGTTTGTGCACCTCGAAGCGTTTTTTCGAAAATTTGATGTGGATCTTTTTCTATTCCAATTTTAAGAACAAAATTATCATAAGATGGACAGGTAAATTACGGAACTATCATAACGTGGAACCATAACAAGGGCACAAGCCAATTGGCGAGATACGAAATTATCATAATGTGGAACCGTAACATGGGTACAAGCCAATTGGCGAGAAAATTCACCATACGTTATTTGTAAATATACAGGCGAATCAAAAGTCCTTTTAATTTTTCTATTACGAGCAAAGCCGTGCGGGTACCACTAGTTAATAAATTGACAAAGCTTCTTAGTGGAAGCCGGCATATTTACATTTCTTTCTTTCTTTTTTGTATAAAATTATTATCATGAAAATCACAGCTCAGTGCAGAAAAATACATGTGCCGAAGAAACATGTTTTAAATAGAAAAAAAAATAACATATTGATACAGATGTAAAATATTGTAATGAATATTTACGCTAGTGGTTCTAAGTGCTTGAATGTAAAAAAGAAATTGCACTAAAACGTTATCAACAGACTTAAAAGACACGACATTTAAGATAAAATAAAATTCGGAAAAAAATACCCTCAGGCGTCTCTGAAAAAGACCTTATAAAGTCAAAATGTAAAACGTCAAGCTGGAAGCTGAAAATTTCATTATGCAAAAACCAAAGCATTAGAATGGTTTTGGAAAAGAAAAATTGCGAGAGGATTCTTCACAGCATTTTTATCAATGATTCATTAAAAAAAAAAAGTTATTTACGTAGCCAATAAAGAGGGAGGGAAGGAGAATCCCGAACCTTATCTCTTAATTTTACGTCACCAAATCCAGAATAGAAGCAGGATTTTGAAACTGACATTGAAAGGGTTGCCGAATCCCACCCATTCTGTCTTCCCCTATCGCTAATCGTCAAAGATGGCCAACGATTACGTATAAAAAAACTCCAATTTCGAAAAGCTGCAGGAGAGTGTGTCTACCCAAACTCACAAGAAACAGATCATCCAATCATTCAAGATCGTTTAAAAAGAAAATTTTGATTTTAGGATTTTAAATAGGAAAATTTTGGAGGTCCTCGAACCTAGCACTCCCACTCCCCTTTCCTATCATCTCCTTAATGTCACCAACGATCGTCTAAAATTCGTTTTAAGAATTCGACTCTAAAATATTCCCGGTAAAAGCTCACGAAAACTTAAGGAGTAACTATAAGGTATTGTGATGTGAAGGAAAAATAAGAGCCCATGAACCAATTAATACCACCATTGAAAGTCCCTTTAACATACCAAAGATGGCCAAGAATCGCGTTTTTAACATTTCATTTTCAAAAAAAAAAAAATTAAGGGAGTTGGCCCAGACATCTCTTATACTCCTAGCATCACTAAAAATCGTCTAAAACTGCGTTTTTACAGCTACAATGTCGAAAAAATTCGGGGGAAGCCCCTTCTCCCACAACTCCCTTTTCCCTGACATAGTTAGAAATAATCTACAATTACATGTTTGAAACTTTAATTTCCAAAAATAGCTGTGGGAGTGATCATAAACTTATTTCCCCCAGCATTAGCAAATGCTGTCTAGAATGCCTCTTTATGACTATAATAATTGAAAAAAAAAATTCTGGGGGTCGTATCCCGAATCTCTCTTTTCCTTAACATCACCGAAAATCATCAAAACCAGCGTTTTCAGAACAGCAGTTTCGAAAATTTTAAGGTGGAGATCCCACCGAACCCTCCTCTTCTTTACAAAATCAAAGATAACCTTCTCGTTTTCGAATTTCAATTTTTGAGCTAGGTGTTCCGACCAAAACTAAATTAGCCTACTTTCCCGTAAAGCATAATCGACTTACTAGTACCTAATCAATATTTCCTAAACTATCTACTACTGCAAATGATAACAGCATTTTGAAAATGTTATGCAAATTTCAAAAAAAAAAAAAAAAATCGCTAGCCTGATGAAATAGACACGTAAAAAATGAGTAAAAGAAAAATGAAAGTAGTAGCACCCTATAAAGAATGCAGCTTACGTATACTTTTCCATAAAAATAAACATAACAGTTTCCAAAAAGAAAAAAAATAACAAGCTCATCAACAAAAAAAAAAAAAAAAACATTCAGCATCCAGTCAGGCATTCGTCTGAATTTTGACGTCTTGAAATAAAATTATTTTTCTCTGCAGTCACGAATTGCAATAGGACCCCGAACTCATGTGTTGCTTGTTTCTACAAATGAGTGGAATGGAAGAGATTTTAGCACCCGTCATATTACAACTGGTAGTTTTCTAGATTAAGTAATATAAAGCATATCCATTAAAAAAGACAAGGTACTTAGGATGCGGCAATAAAGATGTCCTGATGATTATAACTAATTTCTACCCGTAGACTTATGATATAAAATATATTTACAGTGTGTATCCTTATGATATTTTTACTTTTTATCAATCTTCAACGGTGGGAAATAGTAATCTGGAAGTTTTCTATTTAGATGATTTTTTTCTATAAAGTTTAGCTGTAAAAGTTTTTTTCCAGAAAAAAAAAAAACTTGATTTTCCACAAGAAAATCTGTTTTTAAGGTAAAATCTATTTGAATTGAGCCTTGAATGAATGCAGAGACGATTTGTAACCACGACGACGAAATAAATAAATATACCTAAGAAAAAAAAATATATATATATATATAATATCTACTTTAATCGATACCTTTCATCGTCCAAAACAAAAAAAGAAAAAGAAAAAAAGAATCTTTTGCACTCCAGAAATAGAATAAATAAATTAAAACTTTGAACTGAAAATAAAAACAAATCACAGGACTGCGGATATGGAGTTTTTAGTTTTCCCTTAAAATCCGCAACTCTGTCAGTACTTGGGGAATCATAGTTGAAGGCCTTAAAATTCCAAGAGTCCGAGTCAGGGGTAGAGTCAATCATTTTTCCTTTGCAATTGGAGTCGGACTGATATTAGGATAAAGAAGTCGGAGTCGGTCATTTGTCCTTCCAGTCTGTATTTGTGCCAAAGCTGCGTGGTCCGAGTCGAAATAATTTTGGGTGCAGGTGTCGAAAACGAAAACCCTAAAATTTTCATAACTTTAAAACCGAGAATATAGCCCTAGTTAAAACATTTGTGCTTTGAATTCATTTCATTTTGATTCAGTCATATTTACCTATCACTTATTGTCAATGTTATGTTTGTGGAAGATTTAATTAACGATTTTTATTAATTATTTATTATTTTTTTCGCATTTCCTAAAAACCAAAAATTGAGAACGTAGTTAATATCTGCACAATGTTTTCGACTTTTTGGTGCCAAAAATTCATTTTTGATATTTTTGTTAGAGTCAAAAAAATTTAATTGTTTAAAAAACACTCTTAAAATAGCTAAATCAAAAAATAAAAATAACTGCTCAATACATGTTCCACATCAAGAGTTGTATCCAACAAAGTTTGTTTAAGGTAAATTCGCTATGATGTTCATGATTTAAATTTGCTTTCATTTTTTCCGTAGGCGCTAATGTAAAATTTCTTGTGCTTTTCGAAATTGAACGAAATTTTGTTCAGATCAAAAAAGATAATTTCTATACGTGTTCTTCATCAAGAGTTCTTTAGAATTAATTTTGTTTCAAGAAAATTTGCTTTTTTGTTCGTGATTTATCTTTGCCTTAAATTTCCCCCTAGGTGTAGTGTTAATTATGCTTGAACTGTTCAAAATTGACCAAAAAGCTCAAATCAGAAAGTGAAATATGGGAATAAGGTATCCTTGCCGAGGTTTTTTTAACAAAATACGTTTGATCGCATCGAAGTATTCACTCAATTTTTTTTTTTTTTTGGAAGGGGGGCAGGAAGGGGGTATAAAGACACGTTTCCTCCATCTCAAAACCTTACTTTCCAATTCTTAACTTTCGATATTTATTTAAATATTTTACTTATTTTCGGCTTACTTTTGTCTTTAGCGATATTTTCAAAATACATAAACATTCTTTCATTCATTTTTAGCCTAGTTTTCCGTAAAAATGAGAGAAAGAAGGAAAAAAACATGTAATTAGGCATAAAGCATCTTAAGAATATTGTTAAAAACAAAACAGTCAAAAGTGAACATAAATATCAAAAAATTTAAAATTGGAAAGAAAAGAATTGAGATGCGGAAAATGTGTCTTCAGGTCGGTATGCCCATGCATCCCCTCCCCCCCCCCTAATCAATAACTTTTGAGAGAACACAGTCCAATTCAAACAAACTTTTTTTTTATTCATTAGAGCTCGGCGAGGACACCTCATTACCATATTTCATTTGGATTTGAACAATTTTTCATTCAGTTTTGAACAGTTTTAAAAAAAACTTACCATTAGCTCATACGAGGAAAATTTAGATTAAAATAGATACCGTACTTAAAGACGGATTTGCTTGAAACAAACTTTATTGTAAACAGCTCATGTATAGAGCAGCATTATTTTATTTATCTGTTTTCAGGGTGTTCTAAAAACCAGATAAAATGTTAAAAATTCATGTTTGACATAATTTGCAGTTTTAGCTAGTTTAAAGAATGCTAATTAGATACAAGAAAGTCGATGTTGGTGTAACGGGTAAAGAGGATCATTTACTCCTGGACGAAGCTATATATATATATATCTATATATATAAAAATCTCGTGTCACGATGTTTGTTCGGGGTAAACTCCGAAACTACTGAACCGATTTTTATCAAATTTCATACTCATCTGTAATTTGGTCCGACTTAAAAGATAGGATGGTTTTTATAATTTTTTATTGCAAATAAAATGTTTATTGTACATTAATAATGTGTATTGATTGTTTGGTTCTGTAAATTCTTAATAGATGGCGCTGTAAATTGATTCATCCTCAAAAATTTTATTCTTAAGTTAATTAAAATTTACAAATGATACTATGTTACGGATATTGATGGTTATCAACAGTATCGCCGTAGAAAGGAGGAGTATAGATGCCACACTTTTCAATGTAAATGTCAAATTCTACAAATCAAGTTGAAATTGATAAGCATCGGAGAGTTGCATACTCACCACTGCTTTTAAAAACGTATGAGGCTCATATAAATGTCGAGTTTTGCGGCTTCGTTAAACTGTTAAATACTTCGTCAAATACGTTATTAAAGGTCCTTATTAGGTAGCATTTAAAATAAGAGATATGGGCAAAATTGAAAAAAAAAAACGCAATGAGTGGACATAAAAACAGCAACGAAGTTATCTGGCTTCCCCATATGCGTAAGAGATCTTGAAAAGGGTCAACGAGTATATTTTCTACGAAAAGCACTTGAACCACGAAAAACAACCCTGATTGTTTTTTCTTTTTTTACATTGTCAAAATCCTAATGTGTTTGGCCCAATTCTCAGAAATAAAATTATTTGCCAATGTTTCTCGCTATTTTACATGCACTGTAAACAAATCCGAAATGCCATTGATTATTTCCGTGGAGTAATTTGGGATTTCACAGGAACTCAACAATTTTATTTGAAAATCAGTATCTGCTTCAAAAAGTTTCCTGAATTGCTACAAACGTCACGAATGCAGACTTCTCACTGTTGCGAAAAATATTTTTTATTTCCAGTTTAAAGATTAACTGAGCGTATTCATTAAGTGCATCGGCTTCAGTTCGATTATGGTCAGTATGCATAGACTAAACTCGCAATCAGAGTGAATGAGCCTCCGGATTCCGTAGCTTTGCAGGAATCGCAGACGAATTAGAACATGATACTTGAGTGCAAGTCTGTCTTACCTTTCGCCATGCTTGCTGCATTAGTGTTGGAGCTTTCGTGGAGAAGTAGAGGGGTGTCAAGCATTCTAATCAACTTACCAAATCTTTTTCTGAAGGTCCAGCGACACGACTGTCTTTTAGCCTGGGATAGTACTAAATTCTTCAAAGGTTCCATGATAATTTCAGGAAAGATAATAAATTTCAGTGATGAACTGACTTCATTACTGTCTTCGTGGTTCGTACAGATTGAAATTACTCCCAATGGGAGGAAGGGAGTCTCTGGATTCCGTAACATTCCAAGAGTAACAAGCAAGTAGAATTCTTTGTGCGTGCTTGAAAGTCCTTAGCAGTGCCTATGGTTGCGATAATGATTTTGGTACTTTCTTGGTGAGTCGAAAAATGTGCCAAGCAATTAGTTTTAATTTTACTTCGGTTCTCTCTAAAGGTCTCAGAAAAATGATTGTCTCGAATCGGAAAGGTTTCGGAATTCTTCAGAAAGACGTCAGGATATTATTAGGAAGGTTTCTGACTTTTAGTGGGATACGCTCCTTTTTTTTTTTTTTTTTTTCTAAAATATGTTACTGGCAGAAATTGGGCGTATTCGCTGCCCATTATTTTTCAGGACGTTTCTTAATAGTTTTTACAGTGCTGAACAAAATCAAAAAAATCATGCAAGCCACGCAATCTAAGAACACAACACTCATCAATCTCGGGCATAATAAAAAATAAAGCCAAGACATTGCGACCAAAACTCCATCCAAAACAAAACTGTGCATCCAAAACAAAGTGAATGTTGTTTTTGCATTTGTTTTCGTTAAACATTCCCTAAAAGACGGGAATATTTGCGGACCGTTAATTGTCGTGAGTTTAATACATATCACGATGCATTTCGCGAATTGTAATTATTGGTAGCAAACAATCATTGGGAGTTGCATTTTCTAATGCAGGTTTTGCATAACGAGAAACAGTATTCGGCATTTGTTTAAGATAATTTTCACGACATAATATCCAAAAAAATCATCATTTCTATGGGAAATTATATAAATTTAATGCTTGAAGATGCACTCCATTGAGTTAACAAACTCACAGATGTCCAAATCTAGTTTTTACATCAAAGATGTATGATGAAGCTTTAGTGTTGATTGAAGATTTATACATTTCAATTTCAAATTTGTTGTTCCGTCATTATGGTGTGATATCACCTAATCGATTATTTACCGACTTAGTTGACATTAATTTGCAACGAGAAAAAACAGTGCAATGACGCTGTCTTAGCTACACATATTGTGAATAATGAGCCATTACTGACAGCTGAAAAAAAATCATAATCAGATTGTGCTTACCGTTATGCTGAACAGGGCAATACAGTTGTCGATGAACACAAAGCCGTAAACATTTCAACTGAATTTTTAAATTCCCTGGATATACCAGGAATGCCACTAGACGATTTTCGGTTGAAAATTCGATCACCAATTATTATTTTTCACAGTTTAAACCCACCTAGATTATGAAACGGTACATGTTTTTTCATCAAAATTTCTACAATTTTGACAGAAAAGATTAAAGGAGAAATTTTTGTGTTGTCACGTAAGCGATTAATAGGCGTCATAATTTTCAAACACATTTGGAAGGCTTCAACTTCTGATTTGTTTAGCTTTTGAAGAGATCATAAAAAGATCTCAAGACCAAACAATGTCTACTTTAGGTTTGAACTTGAGACTACTATGAGAGAAACTACATGTTTCTCTCATGGGCAACTACAGGGTGTCCTGAAAAAGACTGAATGTTTTCAAAAATTCATAACAATAAAATGGTTAATGATAAAAAAGCTTTTGCAGAAAAGTCATGTGGAGTGCCATAAGTCGTCCCCCAAAGTTCCAAAATTTAGTTCAAGAATTTTCCAATAGATGGCGCAGCAGATGTAAGACCGTAAATCAAAGAAAAACAGAAAATTACTTCATAGTTTATCGAAAAATGTTTTTAATGAATAAAATTTCACAACATTATTTTTAAAATGCCTTTCACCGGCTACAATCACATGTCGCAATTGGAGGAAAAATCGGTGAAGTCTAATAATTAATTTTTAACTTAGAGGCTTACTATCGGCAGCGCCATCTATCGAAAAACTTTTAAACTAAACTTTGGAGCTCTGGGGGACGAAACTTAGTGCCCACCACATGAATTTTCTGCATTAATTATTTTTTTATCATTAACCATTTTCCTGTCATAAATTTTTGAAAAGCGTCGGTCTTTTTTCGGACACGCTGTGTTTGTCGCCTACTCACGAGTGGGAAAGTTATCATACCTCTTCGTGTTAGCAAAAGACAGTTTAAGGGAGAATATTGAGCGCAACTTAGTGCTCAGGATAATTTTTAGTTTTCAAGTAATAGAAACAAAAAATCGAAGTCAATGTTATCTACTTCATTTATAAAATTTAATTTTATATGTTTTTAACTTAGTTAATGTATTTTGTAAAAAAGTGTTTAATTACAAACTATAGATAAATTGAGATGAATAAAATTTAGAGTACATTCTAAAAGTTTATGTTGGTTTATGTTTAATTTCTACGTTCTGATATATTACAATCAGTTTTGATATTTAATATCACTTTCAAGGTTTTTTGCTTTTATTTTTGGCTGAAGTCATATTTGCAAAATTTATTAAGCGTAAGTATAGTGCTTTAACCATTGAAAATTTAGTTAGTACTTAATAAATTCAATAATTACTTAATTCAGCCTAACACGTACATTATCAATCTCATTTGTTTTTAAATTAGCTAGACTATTTTAAGCTTTACTAAAAATATTAATTAGAGTCTATCAAAATATTGAGTACAATAATATTTTAATCCAACTACTTCGCCACAGCAACGCGTGGCTGGGTCAGCTAGTATATATATATATGCCAATGTTTGAGAATATATTCAAAATCTACAAAATATTTTTAATTTTCGGTGCAAAAAAAGTTTTTTTCATTGTCGATGGATTAAAATTTTTGAATTCCTCAAAAAACTCACTTTAAATTACTAAATCAAAGAAATCCGCTTCATACATGTCCCTCATCATGAGATATTTCCAACAAAGTTTGAAGCAAATCCACCTTTCAGTTCGGAATCTATATTGACTTTTATTTTCCAAGTCGGCGCTACTGTTAAGGGGTTTGAACTGTTCAAACCTGAAAGAAATATTTTCTTAAAAGAAAACGATATTTTCTTTACATGTTTTTCATCAAGTGCTTTCTCCAACATATTTATTTTTTGAAGCAAATCTGTCTGTAAAGTTTGGATCAATATTTGCCTTAAATTTCATTGAAGATTCTAATGTTAATTTTTCTTAACTGCTTACAATTGAACGGAAAATTATCCAGCTCAGAAAGATATTTTCTATACATGTACTTGGTCAAGAATGTTTTCCAACAAAGCTTGTTTGAAGCAAATTCGCTTTTAGTTCGAGTACGAAGTTAGTATGAAGATATTTTAGTTCTCCTGGCCTTTATATGAGAGGATTTCAATAACTGGGATTCGTCGCAATTTTCCATCTTATCAGCAGTTGATGTTTTTTTTTACCTACGTTTTATCCACAAAATCTATTAAAACGATTGTTGCCCAAAAGTTAGCGATCGTGAAGAAATCCCAATGTTTGGAATATCCCCTTATCTGCTTCAAGACCAACTGATGCCCACTGAATAATGTCCTCACAAATTTTATTTGCATGTTTTTCTTATTTTATGTACTAGGATAAGTACTGTAATTGTAAAGTTCCGAAAAAAACATGCGTACATTAATAATAATCATCGAGTAACTCGCAAAAATTCCAAATTTTTATGCACAGACATTAGCAGTTTTGGTTTGAAAATAAGCATATCGTTGACATCAGAAAAAAAAGAGAACGTCATCTTTTCCTTCCTTTGCCAAACATTCAAAGGCTTAATTTAGGAAGATTTGCCATTTTTTGTTTGCATCAATATTTAGTTAAGTGGTCAATATTTAGTCACAGTTAAGCATCAATATTTAGTTAAAAAATTGGATAGCCTTTCCATTCGCTGGCCTCCAGTTCTCTCGGATATTGTTAAAATATCCGACTTTTGTCTTTTTTAATTTTATTAACAATTTATTTTTTAAAGCATTTTTGTTAACCTATTCCCTGTACCGGCCGATACAGGATCGGCAGCGCAGAATGTTTTAAAACTGCCCTAGCCGATGCAGGCTCGCCGCAAGAAAATGGTTCTTAACTGGCTTCAACGATTCTGTATCGTCACGGCGCACAGTGGAGTATTTGACTGAAAATCCTGGCCAAAAGTCCAAAATTAAAAATTTACCCGATTTTTATGAAAATTTATTCCATGATAGTTGACTAACTGGTGCATCGATCGGCACCTGTTCTGGAAACTTGAGTCACATACAATTGCTCATAGCCTCAGTGAAAGATGAGATTTCTATAAGAATTTTCGCTTTTTTGTTACGTTTCAGCTTAATTATTACGTTTCAATGTAGATTTTTTTGTGGCTTTCTAAATGAATGGAATTGAACCAAACCAATTTTACGGTATAAAGAAATGTCAGGGCTTAGTGCTAATTATAAATCAAAGTAAATATTTTTATTTTCTTTTAGTGAAAAAAATAAAGAAAACTTGGTACGTGAGATTTTTAAAGTCTTTTCGCCTTAATTTATAACTAGAGAAAGCTTTTTAAATGGGTGTCGGGCTTGGTCGGGCTGTTTTGAAAGTTGCATCGTATTTGGCAAAGTCTCTAGTGCTAATTTCAGCAAAAAAATTTTCCGCCTACAACTGCCCTTTTTTTAAATGATTTTTTTAAAAAAAAGTGCATAATCCGATCTTTTTGTGACAAGTCATGATTATAAACTGAATTTACCTACAAAGATTTAATAAATTTGCAAAAAAGTTATCATAAGTACTACTGAATGAAAAGATCGACATATTTGAGAGCACAAACAACAATAAAATTTCAGACACGAGTTTCATGGTTATGAGAAACCGCTTCATTAATGTGTAAAGATGTAAGTTATGGAATGAGGATCATCCAATTAATTTCGAAAACGCTTACCTTTATGCATCGCTAAAGAGATTCACTGCACCCCTAAAACGTGTGTTTGCGTTCAGTTATGTTAATTTTCTCAAGTACGTTAATGAGTTAATAGATTAAATTATTTTGTGATCTCGCTTAGAAAATTTGCTCGTCCTTAAAATTGAGATAGATTTTAGATAAAATAAATAAATATTTATATTTTTTCAGATCATTGCTGCATCATCTTTGCATCTCTTCCAACAAAGGTGTCATCTCTATCGGGATCAGCAGAACTTTCACTTCCTGAAAATTCGCTCTCTCTGTCGTGGTCACTGAAGTTTTCTTGATCACTAAAACATTCATCGTCTGGAGTGACATCTTCATCACTCTCCACATCGGCTAATAATTTGCGGAGACGCTCCATCTCTTGCTCATATTCAGTCGGCAAGCTTTCTTTGTAATAATTATTACAAACACAATTGAAAAATATAGATTAGAAAGGACAAAACTAAATGATCATTGTGAACCGCACGCGTGTGCACTCAAAATCATGACTAGAAGAAGGATTGCTGAAAACTACTTCCGTTTCCAAACCTTTTTTCTAAATTCATTGAATGCATTGCATTGGAAATAATTCCAAACACCTGTTCCGTTTCGAGAATTTTACTGACGTCAGTACTCGCGCGGGGTCGAAAAAGACCCCACTCTCAAACCCTCCCTTGTTTACAAGAATTGAAAGGAGATAAGAAAATTACAACCAGACCCACACATCAATCGGTATAAAAATACATTAGAACTAGCTTTTAAATCCAAATATTCCAATAAATCCAATAAATCTATTGTTTATCGCTAAAGTCGACAAGTGACCCACTACCGTTTTCTAACGAAAACGTTTAATCGGAAATTTCTCTGCAGAAAAAGAACGTAGTTAAAATACACGGTACATCTAGGAAAAAAAGGAAATCCCGTACTCTGTATGAAAAAATAATTTGCTATATAAAAGCAAAAGTTTGAGGGAAGGAGAAAAAAAGCCTCTACAATGCCCCCCCCCCCTTCTGATTTAAAATATCAATTATCATTTTCTTTAACTAAAATGTGGGTACACCCTTCAAAGCTAAATACAATCCTTCGCAATTAAAAATAGTTTGCCAAATAAACAAAAATACATCAAAATTACATTAACAGTAGCTTTTGAAAGTAAAATAATTCCGCAACTCCATTGTTTATCACCAAACAACTTTCAAATTAAAAAGAAAATTAAGTAACGCACGCACAATGAATTAAACCTAAAGTAATAACAGAAAAACATCCGTAAACAATAGCGACAACTTTCCCCAAAGTGTTTTAAAAATGGTACAGATGTGATGTACCCCCCCCCCCCCCGTTTGGCGACATCCCATTTTTTGCACAAAATTGAAATATTTTTCTTGCCAATGAGGCGATAATTTTTTAAGCATGGAATCCATGGCGAAACTAACCTGCGTTTGGCAACCCGAAGGCAATCTTAGATCTGTTAAAATTTGTTTACTTGTTAGCGGTTTCACGTTGGATAGAATCTTGTTATCCTTATAGGAAGGTGTATTTTGTATTGGTTTAAATTCAGTAATTGTGTTTTGATGAATAAATATTCGAAAATGCCAGTTTCTTCAAACTTGACCGTTAATTGAGAGTAAAATCCAACTTGGGGTGCGTTTCGGAAAGGCGCCATTGTTTCATGTGTTGTGTTTCAGACTGAGTGTGAAAATGTATACAATAAAAACATTTTTTTTTTTTCAGAACTTAAAAAATTTAAGACAAAAACTCACTTCCGAAATTCTTTGTTTTTACAAAATCTTGAGGATTTCTTGTAGTTTTTAACTTTATATTTACTGCATGTAAATTTATTTTACAAAAAAACGTACGGTTATTTTATTCACAAAGTTAATTCTTATCGATGCCAAGAATTATTCAGGCATATTTTGTAAACGTGCCTCCTTTAGGCCCTGAATTTCTGAAAATAAGTTGACTCTAGCATTTTATAAAAATATGAAGGTGTTATTTTATGTAAAATATAGTAGATATTTTTGGTAGGTATTTTGAAAGCATTTCTAGATAGCATTTTAATGTATGGTATTTTTGTATTGTCTATGTTTTGAATGTTCTGTCGAGACATTTTTACTTTTCATACATCGAAATTTGTATAACGGGTTTTTTTTTTTTTTTTTTGGCTGAAATAGTTGTAATTTGGGGATGTTTTCCGCTTTAAACATCGCATATTGAATCGCTTTGCTCTTTTTTAGTAGAGGAGGAGAAAAGTTTTTGTTCGATGAAATGCATGTTACAAAATAGCTTTTATTTCTTTTGGTACATATTTCTTTGGTGAGCTGTAATAGTAATTTGTTAATTGAGGCATTTTAAATACCTTCTAGTAATTTTTCTTTGGGTACAAAAAATTTAGTTTCTGGTATTTTTGAAGCAAATATTCGCGATGTTTTTGCTGTGGTTTTATGTTTATATATATATATATATATATATTGTGTTCTAAAGTGCTTTGTCATGTTCTTTTATCTGAATTTTCCTGTTGGAGCTTAAAAAGTATCGCTAAGAACAATATATGACATATGTTGTCATACATCGTTTTCTTGGCAACGCTTTCTTAGGGCCAAAAGGAAAAATTCGCCAAGGGTGATGTATATGACATTAGTTACAAAAAAATAATAAGAAATAAATAAATCCTGTGGGACGTTCAAAAATCGTCGTCAGAAAAAAGAAACAGCCGTATATTTTATCTGTTCAAAATGCTCAATAAACAAATCAAGAATCTCCGGGAGTCATATCCGAACGTGGCTCAATTAGAATGGCTTATATCTCTACGTTAAATTTTATTTCGTTAATTTTGAAAAAAAAACTAACTGGAAATTCAGAGTTCTGGCTTCGAGGTGCAAGCCTCCGGGGTGCGTTCAAATTGTGTGCCAAGTTACAAGGTTACAGTTGCTATGGTGTCTCCTGGCCATTGGGTACAAAGAAAAAGAAACAAACAATGTCAAGTTTATATATTTAGGCAAGTACCAAATACAAAGTTTCAACAGTACACAGTAAACCGTTTTGGAGTAACGCAAGGTACAAGCAAAAACATTTAAGTACATGCAGACGCGCAGCAGATTGCATCCAAAAAGAGAGGCGCGCAACTATATCGTCACCTCAGAGCAACAGTAAGTTATCTAATCACAGAAAAAACATTAAGCTATTTTACTACTGCTCTGTGGTGACGATATGTGAAAACAGTATTCCCGCTGGGTTGGAACCAGCATACGTGCAACAAGTTGGTGTTATTATCAGTTGCTTCCCCCCACCCCTCCATGTTGAATGTTTCGTTAAATTAAACATTCCTTATACCAAAAAAGAAAGAAAAAATGTGAATTAGATAAGCTTTGCATACAACGCATTTAGTACAGGGGGGGGGTGCTGACACCACAAATCACTTCCCCGGAAAACACCCTTGCTAGGTACACTCCTTGTGTTTAGGTGATCAAACATGAAGCAATTTACAAAGCATAGGACCCTTGTATTTCGTAGGGGAACTTATAGCATGGTGATTTTTAGTGGTTAAAAATCTTTTCACAAAAATCTTTTCCCACAGTTATACCAAACAATCTAAAGTATAAGAACAACATCTGAGAGTAATAGAAAACATTTTTTTTTATTTGTGTTTTAATGTTTTATTTCAAACAAAATCGTACTCTCAAGTAAAAGTAGACGCATTACTCATACTTAAAACTTAGTAGTAATATCCAGGAGCGGATACAAATTAATATTGAAAGTGGGGGGAGGGGGTCTTGCTGAAGAATGACCCCCTCTCTACATGAACGAACCTACAGTTTTGGGTACAATGAATTTTTGAAACAGCTTGAGTTTCAATAAAAGCATGAAACCGGCGAGGAAAGGCATAAACGTTACTAATTAAGTACATAAGCAATAAAAAAAAATATTTGAAACATATATTTTCAAACATAGTTAATAAATTAAAGATGTTACAGAAATCGTTTGCGTTTAATTCATAAACTGTGTGAACACAATGAGGAAGGATAATAGTGTCGAAGACTTGGGGGGGGGGGGGTGCTAATGACCCATATTCAACATCCCCAGAGAATATCAGCATTATCAGTTGCTCAAATGTGCCACAACACAAGTTACAGCGCATGACGCGGTTACTTTCATCTTTTGAAGTCGCGACATGACGATTTCAATCACATAGTTTGCTTTTACCAGAAACGTTTTTTCCGCTCTAAAAATACTTTTCTAAAAGATCAGGACAAACTATAATAACTGAAAAAAACACTTTAAACAATTCCATTCATATCATTAACATTATGAACTTGGCTATACCATGTTTTGAAATAATATTTAATTTAAATAAATGAAAAATTAGCAGTTAGTAATCACATTTCAGTTTTGTGTAGCATAATACACAACAAATTAAGACCTCGATAATTTTTAATTAAAGTCATATTACACCGATTCCTATCATCGATTCATATTACATGATGATTAACAACAATTTTATTGAAATTTTTACTAGAGTGCATAAAAAGCTGCAACTGAGATCAGTGGACTAGAAATGGTTCATTTTTCGGTAATTAAGCAAATATATGTTCTCATAACAAATTAAAAAACCCGTCAGAAACGGAATGAAATCAGCAAATAAACTGCTCCCATGTACTTGAAGATATTGTTAATTTGAAATCTAAATACGTAATTCCAGTTTGAAATATTATTGAAATACCTCACTTATCGTAAAAAATTGCTCACCAGGGAATCACACGACTTAAGTAATAATGAAAAAAATTGAAAACGCTAGCATTCGAAACACTATATTGAGACATTTTTTGACCCATAAATTGTGTGCCCTCGTCCCATCGTTTTCAATATACAGGCTCTTAAAATCTGTCAAAATCTTAGTAAAAGTCGTCTAATTTGAAGACTTGGCAATGAATTAAAAACACCACGTGATTTCATCGCCTGCTTTTTGCAGGGCATTTCATTCCCATTTTTGATCATCTGCAAAGCGAGAGAATGATGATTTGCATTAACCCTTTACTCCTGTGTGTTAAATTAAAGAATCACCATCAAACCTATGAAGTGGAAATTAAAAAGCTTTATCGAGAGGAACAAAAGTTTTACAACGAAATTAAAAGTAAATTTTGTCATTTACTTAAGACATTTAAGTGTTAATTCTTATTAATGAAATATATTTAAGTGTTTCTTAATAACCAAGGAGAGTAAATATGAATCAGCAAAAAGCAGGCTAATTCAAACTCATACGTAGAAAGTAAATTGGATAGTATTTGATGTGGAAATACAATCGTCATGAATAATTTTATTATTTCTTCTCTTTAAAAACAAAAGTTATTATAAAAACATCAAGTTTTATTTTCTGACCAATATAAGGAAAAATATTTAATTTTTATTTTAAAATTTAAAAAGTAATAATAAATAAAAAAAATTAAACAAAAACAACGCAGAGTAAGTATCAACAATTTACTTCCAAATTATGGATATCGCATATTACATTATGGAAAGAGGGAAATGGTTATTTTTATTCTTAAAAAATACGTTCGTTATAACAATTCTTGTCGTCCGAAGAAAAACGGTCACTGCAGTCAAAAGTTGTTATAACGTAAATGCGCAACATATTGCATGTTATTTATTCATTTTTAAAAATACTGGAATAATTTTTACAAGTTTATGCTTCAGTAAACAACAATGACTCAATAATTTCCAGGTTAGTGCACCACGATACTCGGACGTGATATAATATGCCTGGTGCAAGTCTGTTTTTTCAAACTCGGTCCCCACCAGTTGAATCAGCTACGCAATTTCGTTTTTCGCTGGAGGTTAACCATTCTGTGCAGGATTAAAGTTCATGAAATGTTGCTAGTGCTGTAATTTTGTATGTTTAAATCTTTCTTTTGTTGATACAAGTCGTCAGAATAGTTTCGTCGTTACAGAATTTAAAAAAAAAATTATGGATCAAGCAGAAGTATTTAAAAATTGAGCAAAAGTGCACAAACAAACTACTGTTAGAAGTAAAAATTATGCTTTGAGTTCAAGAGAACGAAATTTTAAACTTCATAGTGAGAAAATTGCAAAAATACCTTATTGTGCTAACTGGCCTTTGATTTGTACAGTTTGTATCTAAATGGTGACCGGATTATGCGAAATCCGGTTACATGAGATTTAATCTAATTTCAGTTATTTATTTTCTAAATGAACATGAAAATAACATGTCTTCAGGTGTATCGTCACATTTTTCCTCGAGGGGAGGGGGAAAATGCAAAGTCTATGCAAGGAATTGCGCACACACATTGGGTGTATACAGCTACAAGTAGATAACTTTAATTCATTTGTCTTTACACCCCTTCGAGCTAGACAACAAGTTAATGTTTTCACTCGATTTTGAGGGAATGTTATAACTAGATTTAAATTTCATTCAACTACAGTTTCTAAATTTAATTCAATTCGTAGTATTTATGTCTTAATAAGAACAAAGATTTTCAGCGAAATTGCTATTACTTCTAAATTGACAATTATGTAGTCCGCTAGTCCTGCCATATTCAGCAGACGATATGAATCCAGTCTGTCTTGTCTAATATTCCATGTTTTGAGGTAGGGCAAAAATTATCACTTACGAGCAAACCATTTTTCTCCAAATAATACTTTTTAAATACTTGTAAAAGTCCAGAACAGTTTAAAAATTCCATCGTATTTTCAATTGTAATCTAATTTCTCAGAAAATTAACAGAATGATACAGAATCGCAACAGAAGCTAGTTCCAAAGAGGAGTGCAATAAATTACGCCTACATTTATAATTTAAAATAAGAAATGTAATCAAAATCCAACGGACTACTCTCATTAGAAAAATGTCCACTTACCTTATGCTGTTGAAAGATCATCAAACTTTGGACCACGGGACGCGTGCTGTTACTCAAAACTTGGTAATCACAAATACACAATTTACACACGACATATCATACACAGGACATAATTATTACATGTTGAGCAACTTAAACGTAGAATAATTTTATATAATTAGCTCCGAACCGTGTGACGTATACTAAGCACGAACCAAAACACGAGTTCTAGAAACATTTTCATCTGTTGCCAGATTCACTAAACATAACTATAGTAAAAACAGTACTGTCAAAATGTTAAAAGAGTTTTAAATTCGTTCAAGTAGACACACATAGCCATTATTATATATGAATAGATGAAAATTTATTTCAAAGTAAATTACTGTCAACAGTCATGACAAGTATTTCGTATTCTTATTGATACGTTTCATCCTTGCACGTTCGAGTCAAAACGCAATTTTTAACAGTCAAGTGGATTTGTATCCATTTATTATTATTTTTTTATTTATTCATTCAGAAACTAGGCAGCTTCATACACATAGAGAACTGTGTACTAAGTGCCTTGCCTTCTCACACACACAGGAAATATTTACAGCACAAGAGAAGGGAATAACACCCAGGGCACAGGCGGGAATCGAACCCACGACCTCCGGCTTAGAAGTCGAAGCTTCTACCACAGAGCAACGGAGGTTCCTTTTAGCCATTTATAGTACCATTTCAGCTCGAAAACTAAACGATATCAGACTATAAATCGGAAACTTCGTCAGATTCTGCATTTAGGTACACGTGCAGCTGCGGTTTTCGCCGAATCTCGATAACTCACAACACTGCGTAAAAGTATCATTTTAATCATATACTTACATATTTCGCAATCTGTTACTTTTATTCCTTCTCAGAGCAGTTTAAATTCATCTTTGGTTTGGAAGCTGTTACCGTATGCGAACGTTCAGCTGAAGTTTTGCGATTTTTGAATTGACTACGCTATTTAAACTTCTGATTCCTTGTTTAAACTCTTAACAATCGATTTCGTATACTTTTCAGCTTTGATATTCAATGAGGTTTTTTTCTCCACCATTTTTCTTCTTAAATATTCAGCGCGTCCCAATCGCCCCCCAACTAGTCTATTGACCCCTCGAACAGCCAAATCGCCCCCACGATGGGAACCACTGCTTTAGGTATATTATAAAAATCTATTGCACATACGGAAATTTTCGCTTTCATATTCATTTCATTTGCCGGTTCCCCCCAAGTAGTTTTGATAGTAAAATGCAAGCATTCAATCTGGTATTTGAAATCTTAAACGAGTAACTTGTTAAGGCTCTTTTTTTTAGTAACTTCAAGTAATTACTTCTTCAGAAACTGGCTGTCCTGCTGTCAGAGACTATAGAGAAGACATAGGTGCCTCTTTGAATTAAGCCGCTGTTCGTCAGAGTCAAATGACGTAGTCAATTCAAGAACCGCAAAACTTCAGCTGAACTTTCGAGTATGGTAACAGCTTTCAAACAAAAGATGAATGTAAACTGCTCTGAGCAGGAATAAAAATTTCAGACTGTGAAATATGTCAGTTAGAGATTGAAATGAAACGTTTACGCGGTTCTGTGTTATCGAGATTCGGCGAAGACCGCAGCTGCACTTGTACCTGAATGCAGTATCTAATGAAGATTCCGACTAATAGTCTGATATCGTTTAGTTTTCGAATCGAAATGGTACTATGAATGGCTAAAAGGGGCCTCCGTTGCTCTGTGGTACAAGCTTCGTCTTTTAATTTGGATGTCGTGGGTTCGATTCCCGCCGGTGCCCTGGATGTTATTTCCTTCTCTTGTGCTGTAAAACTTTCCTGTGTGTGTCTGAAGTCAAGACGCTTAGTGTGAAGCTGTGTAGTTTCTGAATAAATGAATGAATTAATTAATAGATAAAATACACTTGACTGTTATAAATTGCGTTTTGACTTGAAAATGAAAGGATGAAGCGTTTCAAGAAGAATACGAGACGCTTGTTGTGACAGTTGACAGAAATTAACTTTGAAACATACTTTCATCTATTCAAAGATAATGGTAGCTGTGTGTGTCGACTTGAACGCGTTGCTAAAAATCTTTTAACATTTGGCAATACTGTTTTTGCTATAGTTATGTTTAGTGAATCTGGCAACACATAGAAATGTTTTTAGAATTCGTGTTTTGGTTTGTGTTTTTTATACGGGCCGTGGTAGCCTGATCGGTAAGGCATTGGACTCGGGACCGAAAGGTCTCGGGTTCGATCCTCACTGGTCGAAGACCCACCGTCGTCATTAATGGTGGCTGGGCGACGTTAAATATGCTCGTGGTCACAATGTCCTCCAAGTGAAACGATACCTCTGGGGGTGCCAGACTAGGAAGTTATTCGGCTCCTGGCCTGGTTCTAAATTGTCTCTCGAACTGTTCATAGATGGCACCACCATCTATTGTGTTGTCTGTGTGCTGTCCTGGAAAAACAAATTCTGGAAACATTGTGTGGATTAATAGAAGTATAAGCTTCCCTAGTGGAATAGCAGAAACCTCAATATGTGTGTGTGAAAGAAAGAAAAGAAAGTTTTTTATACGTCATACGGGGTTCTAAGCTAATTATGCATGATTATTCTACGTTTAAGTTGCTTAATATGTAAGAATTATATCCTGTGTATGCCAGGTCCGTATGGTCTTCATTAAATTGTGTATTCCGGATTCCGAAGCTATCTTTGAATAACAACCCAACCAATGTTTGCTGAGCTTTTAACAGTACAAGGTAAGAGGACATTTTCTACAGTCAGTAGTCCGTTGTTTTTTTATCGTATTTCTATTTTAATTATAAATGGAGACGTCATTTATCTCACTCCTCTTTGAAAACACCTTCCGTTGCGATTCTTTGTCATTGTGTTTGTTTTCCGAGACAGTAGATCATAATATAAAATACGATGAACTTTTCAAACATGTTCTAGACTTTTATAAGTATTTAAAAATGCTATTTAGACAAAAATGGTTTGTCCGTAAGTGATAATTTTTTCCGTATTTTAAAACATTTTAAGTATGCACAAGAAAGATTGGATTTATAGGTACAGATGTGATATACCCCCCCCCCCCCCTTGGCGAGGAAAGAATTTTTAGCTCATTTCGAAAATCGCCAACGTTGGCGATAAAACTTTTTCCGGTAGCTCTAGTAACCCTGCAGAATATACCTGGGAAGTACAGATGTGAACTAATTCTTTTCGCCCGTGTGTCCGTGGAGGTAGGTGCACATATGTTCCGCTCTTAGAGGGATTTTAAAAAAGAGGTAAGTGCACTTACTTTTAAGTATTGTGTTCTTAGATAGTTAGTTTTTGATATCTTTGTTACATCGCGATGTTTATTGTTGTTTTATGTTCTTTTAATGATTTTCTTCTTAAAGTATTTGTTGCTCAGTCCTACTCTTAAAAATGCTGAATTTTATTAATAAATCTGCACAATAATGGTGCATATTTCACACTTAAAACTGTGTCATTATTGTACACTGAACGGAAGGAGCCACCCTTGGGTGTCTCCATGAAAATATACATAACTGTGACCATACTCCGACTGTAATGTATATTAACAGTCGGAGGGATAACGGACCGATCGGAGCGAGGTCCTGGCGAGCCAGAGGTCTCATAGTACTTTCGTAATGAGACTGAGGCAGGGCCGGCGAGCCGAGGTCTCATTACGAAAGTACTATGAGACCGAGGGCTCGTATCCCGGAGAAATGATGAAAAAAAATTAATGCATTAATTTCGACTTGTAATTAATACAATAATTTATTTCATTGTATTTTAATATGTTTACAAAAAACCCCGGCCCTGTACATTTTTGAAGCATATATTCGTGATGTTTTTTGTTGTGCTTTTATGTTGTTTTTATATATATTGTGTTCTGAAGTGCTTTGATCATGTTTTTTTATCTGATTTTTTCCTGTTGGCGCTAAAAAAGCATCGCTAAGAACGATGTATGACATATGTCGTCATACATCGTTTTCTTGGCGACGCTTTCTTGGCGCCAACAGGAAAAAGTCGCCAAGGGTGGGGTATATCACATCAGTTCCATTATGCTGTAAATGTTTTAGCTTCGTAGTAAAATTTTAAGCTCAATGACCCCTCAATTTAACATTAACCGTAGCATAGTAAATGTCACAAAAAATTGTATTTCCCTAGGTTTTTTTTAATAAATATTTTATTGCAATGTTTATGCATATTACTCGTGTATATTATAATATGTAGCATTGTTTTTTCAGTTCAATGTATTTCTTTAACCCCCCCCCTCCCCTCCCCATACCGATGAAGTTTGGGGGAGGTGGTTGAGCACCCTCTTTCAGTAGAAATAAGAAGCAAAAAATTATCCAGTATAATGCTATCCACAAGTCTAAAAATATTGAGGGGTGTCCTGGTATTTAGGATAAACTTCTTTTTTTTTACATGCAATTATGAACCACCCTATTGTTTATGCACCTTGGCTTAATTTTTAGATACTTCTGCTTAATCCGTACTTTTTTTTTTAAATTCTGTCATGAATCCTCTATTAGTTTGAATTAATAAGGTTCTACTGTACTTACAATATGTAATGATAATACAAAGTTCATTTGCGAGATCTTGAACGCGAAAGTCATGTTGATAAAGTCTGACACAAGAGTCGGACCCAAAATATTCTGTTCTGCTTTTAATGATCATGGAGGTCAAAGGTATGACTCTGCAGTTACGGCAGTTACATGCTGGTTGCTGCATGCATAGGCTCTCCGATGGGAGGTCACCATGACCGTCTAAAATGTTTTCTTACTCGGCCAACTTTACTAATGATTCGGAACATTTAAAGACATGATTGCAATATTGCACTTTTTTTAAGCCTAATATATTTATGTATTTTCTCATTGAATGTTGGTATGTATGCATGTATATATGTATGTATGCACGTGCTTACATACATATATACAAACGCAGTTTTCCTTTTCTTTCAGATTCGGTAAATTTCAGAATTTCATTAGACAAATTGAGAACCCCCCCCCCCCTCCCAAAAAAATTGGCTCCGGGCACCTTTGACTTCATTTTTTTATATTTAAGGTGCAAATAAATAAATTAGGGAGCATTTGAATTTAGCATGCTTCGAATTCATTTATAAGGTAGGATTATTCATTTCTGAGCAAATTTTACGATAAGTGAGCTATTTTAATATTTTTTAAAACAACAATTACGCAGTTAGATTTTAAATTAGCTATCTCTTCAAGTGCATGGGAGCAGTTTATTCTTAAATTTAATTAAATTTCTGGCGAAATTTTTAATTTGTTACGACAATATAGGTTTGCTTATAGTTACAGTGAAAATAATTAAATGAACCATTTATAGTCCAACAGAACTCAGCTGCGGCATATTATCAATCCAGTAAAGATTTCAATATAATTGCCTAAAAGGTTCATTATGCGATAGAAAATTATGGTAATAGGAATCGGTGTAATATTACTCGCGTTAAAAATTACGAAGTCTTAAATTGTTGTGTATTATAACTACGCAAAACTGAAATATGATTACTGACTTCTAATTTTTCATTTATTTAAATTAAATATTATTTTAAAATATAGTACAGCCAAATTTATTAATGTTAATGAATAAGAATAGAATTGTTTAAAGTATTTTTTTAGTTATTATAGTTTGTCTTGATCTTTTAGAAAAGTTTATTAGAGCGGCAATAAAGGTTCTGGTAAAAATAAATTAGGTGATTGAAATTGGCAAGTTACGACTTCAAAAGCAGAAAGCGAACGCGTTATGTTTTGTAACTTATGTTGTGACGCATTTGAGCAACTGCTGATGCTGATACTCTCAGGGGATGGTAAATATGTGTCATGAGAATCCCCCCGCCCCCGAAATCCAAGACACTTTTATCAGTCTTAATTGTGTTCAATTAATTTATGAATAAAATGCAAACAGTTTCAGTAATATTTTAATCCATTAATTATCTTTAAAGTAAATATTTCCAATGTTACATTTTTAATTCCTTATGAATATACTTAGCAATAGTTATGCTCTACTAAGTGTCTTTTCCTCGCCGTTTTGGTGCTTTTATTGATACATAAAAAGTTTTTTTTTTTTTTTGTTCTCAAAACCGTAGGTCCGTTCATGTAGAGATGGAGTCTTTCTTCAGCATGCTACCCCCCCCCCCCACTTTTATGTCAGTTTGCATTCGCCCCTGGGTACTACTACTTTTACTCGAGAGTACGATTTTGTTTGAATTAAAATATTGAGGCTCAAATAATAAAAAAAAATTTTTACTGTTACTCACTGATATTGTACTTTAGGATATTTGGTATAACCTTGTGGTTCGTCAATATTAAGTTCATGTTTTCAGAATTTACATCTAGTAATGATTCTCTTTAAACCAGAAACTGAAAACATCCTATCTATCTGTAATTAAGAAACGTTTGAAGTAACTAAGGGGTTGTCAATTTAATACCCTTACTTTTTTGACATCGTGACGGTTTTAATCAATCCTTATAACTTAGTCTTGCGTTATGCTTTGAACTATAAATTTACGATTTTTTAGCATTTCTTTCTTCCATTTCGTTTACATCTACACATTGTCATGCAAAATCTTTTTGTATCCTTAACAAGAATTTAAAATTTTGACTTCAAGTTACTTAGCAGTGGTGTCTAAAATGTTTGACGAATATTTTTGAAATTTATTACAGTTTCACATGCATGCATAAACTTTAAAATTTTACCATTGAATACCAACTTTTAGACAGTTTCAAGTCAAAAAGAAGAAAAACCGTAAGAAAAAGCTACTTCTATTTATTTTTAGTGTAAAGTGATTAAATAAATGTGATTTATTATATACGATTTACTTCAAATTAAAATTAGGTGTTTATATTTTCAATAAGATCAGTGTTCACTGCGCCAACTTATGTTTTTTTTCCCAGGGATGTAACGGGGGGTGGGGGATTATAGGTGTCAGTCAACCTCTGGAGGGCGATGAGCTTAATAAGTTTTGGGAACCACTAAAATTTAAACGTTTTAGGTAAAGCCTGCCTAGTGTTTGAATTTATCACCCGTTTTAGTCAACACTTAAAAAAAAATCCGCTTACATCCCCTTGCTTGTCGCTACCTGAATTTATAAAATATTAATCTCTGCAGACCAAAGACGATTCCCACTCTTTTCATAAAGGGTTTAATGTATTTTGTATGGTCAAAGTAATTTCCACATCTAAACAAAAGTTGAAGGAAAAAAAAGAACTTCATACTCAAGACTCCGTAGGCCAATTTAAAGCTATTTTTGACGCCATTCCCCACTTTCCAGAGGCTTTTTTGACATTGTTCATTTGTTTTATTTTTATTGAAAGACATTTTGCTGTCTAGAGTGTTTGACTTTTTTTATAATGTATCTTGATTTCCGAGCAAATAATGGAACTTCTGTAAAAATTCTTTGTGAAGTCGTCTGTTTAACTACAATCTCAAGACATTTTGTCTCATATTTTAAAAGAAACCATAAAGATAAAGAATTAAATGATTTTTTTTTTGTTAAATTAGGTACTATAAACTACTTATGGTTTTAATTGACTGCAAAACAGCACGTTTGGGTGATTATTCTTCGTAAGTCTTTATTTTATTTTTCATTCGAGAATACTTGAAAGAAACGAAATTCAAAGAAACAAGTTGTTTGTTACGCTCTTGATGTGTATTTCACCGACTTCTTAGAAAGAAAAAAAAAGTTATTTAAAGCAAAAGAAGAATGTTAAATAATTTTAAGTATTAAATACTTAACATTACAAGCAATTAAATTTAATAATATTGATTGAAATTTAAAAAATTTTCAACTCTTATTAAGGGGAAGAACATACAAACAAATTATGAAAAATTTCATATAACGCTCTTTACGTAGTGATTAGGAAGTTGAAATGATGTAATTGCAAAAGTCAAAACTGCATTATATCT
Source organism: Uloborus diversus (assembly GCF_026930045.1). Classification (NCBI taxonomy): domain Eukaryota; kingdom Metazoa; phylum Arthropoda; class Arachnida; order Araneae; family Uloboridae; genus Uloborus; species Uloborus diversus. Next base: position 47,435,844 of record NC_072737.1, read on the forward strand.
ATGATATTCAAGTCGGTCTGCGTCTGTTTGAGTCTGTAACCTCACCTCCTAGAAAACAAGGGTGAGGCTCAAATCGGGTACCAAACAAATTTTAATTTTTTGGGAAGGACCCACGCTCGCTTGGTCTTTATTGGACTTTTATTTGCAAAGATACAACGTTAAAAAAAACCTTTTATTTTTTTCAAATTTAGACTTAAGAACACAATTTCAGATTTAAAATTTTGATTTCAATCGAAAATACGGATTTATAAAGAGGCATATGCAATTTGTTTCGTGTTTTCATAGAAATGAAGTTTTTATGGTAGATGTTATAACCTCACTATTTCCAATTTTGCTCTCATGATCTGTTTTTATTTTCTTTTTCGCAGACGATAAGAAAAAAAATTCATTTTCCCATTTCGTTTTTCCTTTTTTTCTCGAATTGTGGAGTTTTGATTTTTTTAAACTAATATTAGTTCTTTGCGCGTTTAAGCCGAAATTAACTTTGCAGTCGATCCTCAAAAGAGCGGCTGTGTTATACTACTAAACGATTATATGTTCATTTTTCCTTTTTTGAGCAATCACATTGCTTATTGTTCTTATTTGACTGCTTTGAATTCTTATGATTTTATTTCCCCCCCCCCCTCCTCCCACTGCAGCACCACCGTCGACTGGCCCCTCCCGATGCCGCTCCTCTAGCGAAAACCGTCTACAGGTTGCGTCCATATCCTACACACACCTACACACACACCTACATACACACACACACACATACGGACACATACACACACACCTACCCTCACACACATGCACACTCCTACACACACACCTACCCTCACACACATACACACTCCTACACACACACACACACACATACCCACACACTCATACCTGCACACACACAAACAAACACGCCTACATACATACCCACACACATACTCGTGATTGCGAAAAACATAAATTGAATTTCAGATGTCAAAGTTCAAATTAATTTTATTTTATTCCTCTTTCCCTCTTTTCGTGAATTAATTCTTTTTCTGCAGTTGGCAAACGACCATGTTATTTTTAGTTTTGATTAAAAGTTTTTCTGAAACCATGGTCTCTTATCTAGGTTTGATTTTAGAGAGACTTTAAGTGTTAGAATTATGATTTAATGGGACTTATTATATTGGAGATTTTTAGAGAAAATTATGTTTATTCAAATGGAGAATTTCGTGGGTCATTGTCTCTATTTTGCTGGAGTAGCTCGGCGAACAAATTCGTTTTTGTCGCATGTTTTTTTATCCATAAGTTATTTTCTTTTGCATTAAAAAAGGCGTTCCTTGCAACTCCAAAACACATGTCTGCAGTAATCTACAATTTGTAATTTTTGATCTTTTTATTTCTTATTTTACTATTTTTATTTATTGCGTATACATGCTTGTTTACATCCTTTTGTGTGCTGAAGTTACTACTGGATCATCTAAACTCAGTTTAGCAAGAAAATTATGTTTTAAATGATCGTATCTTTTTAGTTTAAAAACACAGTACAGTTAACAGTACTCAACTGTATTGCCGTGGGCAGGTTAACGGCGGTAACCACAAATTATTCATTTGTTTGCACTTTTGTCATCTGTTGTACGTTAGCTTTATTGTACAAGCTTGCGTATTTGCTTTCCACTAAATAAAAGCAGGAAAAAAACAATAATACCATCATCCTTTCCCTATTGTTAGTACACTCACTGCCAAAAGTTAAACACGGAGTGGAAAATGTAAGTTTCGGACGCAAATTCAAAGTGAAGAGGCAGCAATTCACTGCAGAGGTAGATAAAAGTATGCAAATAAGTTAGATAACAGCCAATCTCTCTCTCACGGCTTCGTGTCGAGAAATATGCAAAAACGTCAGTCACATAAGAAGGCAGCATTGTGAAAGGTTGCAAGAGTTGCTTGTAAGTGCCGAAAAAAGGTGTTTAGAACTTTCGTACGATTTGGCTTTAATGCAGACGTGTTTGTAAGGCTTCCAGAAGACGAATGGAAGGTTATGAGCGATAGCATGCTGCCGGACGCAATAAAGCAGGACAATCAATCACAAATGTTGCTCTTTTCTTTGGCATTCATCACCGTCCTTTCACGACTTTAGAAACAATTTCTAACGAGCCTAATACAAATACAAATACGACGACCAGCAACAGGCTCTTGGTCCAGCTCTGGCTGGTCCTAGTCAATTTATTTCCCCAATGAAGATCAATGGCCCTCTTAAAGCTATCCACCCCCTTGCTCATTACCACCTCTTCCGGTAAGCTGTTCCAAGTGCCCACAACCCTACTAAAGTAGTAGTTTTTCCTAATTTCCAGGTTAGCCTGAGATTTGAATAGCTTAAAACAATGACCCCTCACCCTGCTTTCAGTGCAAAAATTTAATCCATTAACATCATTCATTTTGAAAAATTAAAACAACTGAATTAAGACCCCTCTGATCCTCCTTTGCTCCAGGCTATACATATTAAACCTATCAAGTCTGGTATCATAATCTAAATCTGAAAGTATCCTTACTACTCTAGTTACACTTCTTTGAACCCTTTCAATACACAAATATCTTTCCTCAGATAAGGTGACCAAAACTGCACTGCATACTCCAAATATGGTCTTACTAAACTCTTATATAAAGGCAGAAGAACTTTCTTAGATTTGTTTGAAATAGATCCATTGATAAACCCAAGCATTCTGTTGCTTTCTTACTTGCAATGCTGCACTGTTGACTAAACTTGAAGTCCTGATTTATTAAGATACACAGAACAATAACATTTTCTGCCTGACTAATGATTTAACCCTGTAAACGATAACTCTTACGCTTATTTCCATGACCTAAGTGTAGCACTTGACATTTCCCTACATTAACTGCCATACCCCACTTATCCGCCCACTTAGTAATATAATCTAAATTCTCTTGAAGCTGTTTTACCTGTTCTTCATTTTCTACAATCCCCATAACTTTTACATCATCAGCAAAACAATTCATGCTTCCAGAAATATTCTCATTGGTGTCATGCATAAAAATAATAAGGACCGGCGTACTCGCCCAAACTTAATCCCATTGAAAATCTTTGGGATGCCGTCAGCCATGCTCTGTGTACACGTTTCTCACCCGCGGCCACTCTCACAGAGTAGGAAACTGCACTACAGGAGGAATGGCGATAACTTGACTCTGTGGCTGTTGACCACCTCATGAGAAGCATGGTTACACGCTGTAAACTTTATGCAGATAAGGGTTGCTCACAAACCCAATTAATGTCAGTTTTTTTGTTTATTTGAATTAAAACAATATTTTGTAAATGACTCTTATATGGCGTATCTTATAATTTATGAAAATTTACTATTGTTTTCATCTTTGTATGCAATTCTTTGTTTTGTTCATTGCATAAACATATTTGATACTTTCCTGTCGCATTTCTTCTCAATCAAAGCAAATCTTATCATTTTTTTTCGAATTTTACCTCTCCTTGCTTAACTTTTGGCAATGAGTGTATTAAATCCAAAACGTGTTCCTTCAAATATCTCGAAAACTCAGTTCTGCAGGTACTGCAGTTTACCTGCCACAGGAGTATACGTATCTATTTTTTTATGTAATTTAATTACATTTGATTATGTTTCTTCACGCAAAATAATTCTACTTAATTTATTTAATAAGTGAAATCATTTGCACTTACTAAATTGAGTAGGTGGTTTTGCGAACTTATCACCTAATTTAATCTAATTTTGAATGCAATCCAGAAATTATTTTAATTAGGATCGACGTTGTTTCGAGTAAAAAGAAAATTATCTCTTAGCTAAAAATCAATATTTCCTTGCTTAATTATACAATTCAGTCATTGTTCAAAAACCAACGATTTCTTTATCTTTTATAATATGACTAAAAAGTTATTATTAACAAAAATACGATACGTCGTTGCCTAACGATCTTTTAGGAAACTGATGCACAAGCTTTTAGGAAACGCGTATTATATTTATTGATAACTATAAAAAAGGTGAAGGTTTGACTATTTTTTAAACAAAACTATAGATTCTTGTAGGCGGGAAATCGTTTAGGAATGTAGACTACAGAAAAAACCCGCCCACAGTGTTACCTATATTTTAAACACGCCGTTTAAAAAAATCAAAGAATATAATCTACGGGTTTAGATAGCAATACACGAAGGGGATTTTTTTCGACATAAATAGCATTTTTCGTAAAATAATTGTGTTGCTTTTCGTATTTCTTGTGTATCTGAAGTTACGAATTTATTAAACAATTCTTGAGCAAAGTATTCTTGTGTTAGGAATTTTTAAAAATAATTAATTTGTTATTTTAGTCCTTTTAGGCAGATTAACACAGGAGTAAATATATTATCTAAAAAATGTTTTGATAAAGTCAAGAAATAGGTTTTCTACTCTAATAGTTTTTCGTCATAGTCAATCGTTATAGACAACCGAACCCTAACTAACGACAAAGACATTGCCAACGCCCTTTGGAAGATTTTATTCACAATCTCTTAAGAAGCAAACTTTCGCCCGAAGAGGTTCCAACCTCCATACGAAGGAGATGCGAAATGCCGAGCTGAATCCAAATAACGAAACTTGTCTACAACTTGAAATCTTTGAAGCTCATTTTAGTAAGCAAGAGCTCTTGCTTGCGATGAGGTTTTTAAAAATGCGTAAATCTTCTGGAGCCGACGGCATATATACTGAATTTCTGAGCCATTTTGGAGATTTTGCAAAGGAAGGACTTTTATCTGTCTACAGTGCTGGTAAAAAAAAAAAAAAAATTGCATCACCCTCGCATTTTCACAACAATGGAATTATGTGAGAAGTTTTCGTCGATCGATTAACGATGAATGTATGTGAAATTTTGCAAAACTTATGAAATAAACATTTAACAGCGGGAATCCGGTAATTGTTTACGTAGATCGGGGCTGTTTCCGGTCCAAGGCAAACTGCTGACCCCATTCTCATTTTTCCATTTCTGAAACTGCGTGTGAGTTTCGAGAAAAAAAAATACTTAACCCCATGTGAATTTAAGCTAATGGCAGGATCAAGGTTTTTAAACTGTTACTTAGCAGTTTTGCCCTATGGCACGGAGCAACATCATCCTGGAAAATACATTTGGAACTGAAGTAAAGTGATCCCGGATAGTAGGAAGCAATTTCTCCTCCAAAATGCCAATATACACCTGAGCGTTTACTGTTCCTTGCACAAAGTGAAGCACACCAACTTCTTGATCAGAAATACATCCCCAAATCATCTGGGATACGGGATGCTTGACTGTGTGTTGAATGCAGTCGGGATGATATTCGTCTCCTTTGCGGCACGGGTGATGCAATTTTTTTTACCACCACTGTACAACCACATATGGAACACGGGGCTTGTCCCCGCTATTAGTCCTGGCCCCACAATGTAGCCCCGTAAAAATTTTTATGTCCAGAGAATTTCTCTTCAGAATCTTGATCTGTAGGTGTTCTAATATGAGAATATCTTGGGTAGACAGGTTGAATCCTACGCGAAATAATTTTACAGGCCATCAAAGAAAGGGGCCATTTTGGTTCTTTTGCTCATTACGTTTTTCGCAACGGGCGTACCTACAAATTTATTTTTAGTTTTGAATTGCAGTTTTTGGAGTTTAGGAAGTCAATTAATGTATTACTTATGTCATAAAAACAGCTCTGGCTGTTTCCACAATTTTACGTGGAGATATCTCTGACATTTCTTGTTGAATATTCTAGTTACAAAAAAGCATACAAAAATTAATAAATAATCCAGAAAGCTCATTTTAAACTCGTGTTTATCACATGCATGTTTCATTAACAACAAAAGAAACGAAAAATACAAGATTAGTTACATTTAAAACACAATCATTTTTTGAACCATTTCCATCAGCAGTCTATGTGTGGAACAATTCGTAGATCTGCTTCTTCTAATGATTTTTTCTAATTAAGTACTTCAAACATCTGTCTCAAATATCCTATGAAAAGCATTGCAGTTCGCTTCTTTATTAACTGTAAACCGCTAGCCATAGCTGAAAGTGTAGCATTTTTGGTTATTTCTTCGCTTTTCTTGCATGCTAGTTACTGAAGACCAGAATGTTTCTACCTGCATGGGTACTAGTGTTTTTCTGTCAATAACAGCAAGGTTTATCGTGCCCTTAGTGCATTCTCTTTCCTTTCAGATCATTTCACAGAATGCTGCAAATAACTATCGAACAAAACATGAAGTTCGTGAAAATAGCATACAGAAATGGATCTGTTAAATCTCCCTTGTAGTTTCTTTTGGCGATTAAATATCTCGCCAGTTTTATGGCAAACCGTAGTTTAAATTGAAAGGATCTCAGTTTAGATTCAGATCAGGTTTAGGAATTTAGATTTGACTGATGTTGAATAACGAAGGGAGCCGCTGGCCCTATAATACAGCAAGAACCATTCTTATAGTTATAATTCTATCTGTTTTATGTTAACCCATATTGGACCGCTGTCCTATAAATAGGACAGCTGAAATAAACAAGTATAAATCACAAATAAATAGACCGATTTTTATAAACTTTGTCACATACTTTTTCTGACGTAGGTGTGTATAATATACAAGCAAAAGTTTGACAAATAAATTTAATTTAAATTGGGAAATAACTATAAAACTTAGAACTTAATAAATATATGTTATTTTATGATTAATTAAAAAGTATACATTCATTTTAAAAAGAAATTTATGAATTTATTTTTCAGTAGAAGAACAGTGCTTTTGCTATAAATAATAAAATTCAAGAAAACAATTATATTTTATAGGTTTATTTAGCGAAATATTCGGGTGTCCTAAAAACAGGACAACAGTCCAATACCAACCCTTATTTTTTTCTGTTTCACATTCCTACAAAAATAGTCGTGAAACAAGCTGTATTCATACAATAACAACCCAAGATCAAATGGGTGGAGTTTTAAGGTGGAAGGGTGTCCAATTGATTGACAGAAGCTTCCCCTTTCCCCACTAAGTAATATTTTGGTATGTACAAGATATGTTAAGATTTGCATTCCTTGAAACGAAATCTTTTGTATGTGTACACCTGTTCTCTTTAGGGAAACCATTCTGAAATTTAGGATTCCTTTAAGAGCGGAGTATCATTTACTTTTTGACTCGCTTTGCAGTGCAGGGTGTTTCTTAGATGATATGTGAAATAATGAGATTTTTATAAAATGACGAAAAAATTTCTGACAGTTGAGGAAGCTCTTGGTTATATAAATTCTCTCTCTTGATGATGAAATTGATGAACCAGAAGTGATTATTATTCCTCCCGAACCTGATTTAGTTAGTGATGAATATGAAATAGACTACTCTTTCACAAATTGTCATACACCAGCATTGAATGACAAATCTGATGTATAAGATGCTGCTGGAACTGTAGAAATTTTTACGAAAAACAAACCCGATGCGGCTATTTTCGAAATGAAGGATGGGAAGTGGAAAAATTGTGAATCAAAATAACTTTTTCATATAATGGCTGAAGACATGATATCACACACCGTTAGAGAGACGAACTGATATGCTTCCCAAAAGAATGATCATTCTTTTCTGACAGTGAATTCAAGCTGTTCCTAGTATTATGTTTTACAGCGGTTATCGCAGTTTATCTCGTGAAAAAATGTATTGGGAAAATGCTCCAGATATATGCACAACATTAGTAATGCAAAAGAAAAAAATCAAGAACAAAATACAGTGACATCAAACATTATCTTCATTTCAATGACAATTCCACAATCGACAAAAGAGATCGTTATTACAAAATTCGATCATTGTTTGAAAAACTTAATGTTGCTTTGCAGTAGTTTTGGAGTTTTTTTCAGAGAATCTATCAATTGATGAAAGAATGGTGCGTTATTTTGGTAAACATAGCTGTAAGATGTTCATGAAAAACAAGCCAGTAAAATTTGGATACAAATTATGGATGCTGGCATCTTACGATGGCACTTTCAATATCATTCTCTGTCAAGGAGCTCATGAAAAATGTAACGAAACACTTTCTCAACGTGTTGTTGAAAATTTACTATCTTGTGAAAAATCCTGCATTTCACAAGGTATACATGGATAACTTTTTTACCTCCCATGGGTTACTTGTTCGATTGAATTAAAGGGAATTTTGTGCAACTGGGACTGTAAGAGACAAAAGGATGGCAGAATGTTCATTGAAGTCTGTGAAAGAGTTGTCTAAGACAGAAAGAGTACTTCCGACGCAGGATTTCACTCTGCCAACAAAATTGCTGCTGTACGCTGGAATGATAATCATGTCGTTTCTTTGATGAGCAATTTTGAAAATACAAAAGTAAAAAACAAAGTAGAACACCGGGTCAAGGAAAGCAGAAAAGAAGTCGATGTGCCATATTGTGTCACCACCTATAACAAATTCACCTTTTACATGACCAATCAAGAGATCTCAGTCCCAACTGATGGATTGGCAATCTTCTCTGACTCAAAAGCGGCCTTAGAAGCAATCAAAAACGGAGCAACCAACATCACCTCTGCCATAAATGCCCTACTCGAAGACTTGCACGGCAATGGAAAATCCTGCATGCTACAATGGATACCGGCACACGTGAATATTGAAGGGAATGAGTGTGCGGATTCCCTAGCAAAAGAAGGCAGAAACATTGGCAAACCTTGCACCACCATCACGCTAGCAGACTCAAATGCTGTCGCAAAACATAGACTTCTGCCACATACCTTTAAGAAGCCCCTCATCACCGACTTTGATTGCCCCAGAATCCTAACATCTACAATTGCAAGATTAAGAACAAACCACTATAAAGGGATGAAAATTCTTCCCGACAAAACGAGAACTTATATCCCCTGCAAGAACTGCACCGATGCCCAACTGACTCCGGATCACATTCTTGAGTGCCCGGCCCTTATCCCTAATGTTCTGCAGCTGGGTATGGTGCCACTAGCTTCAGAACTTCGAGAGGTCCTCTACAGCACAGATGCGTTGCAGCTAGCGGGCGCGGTCTTGAAGACACACGGAGCCATTTAATTGTCCATGGACACGACAAAAAAAAAACCTATAACAAATATAAAAATGGAATAGACCTTTTTGACAGTCATGCTGAAGTTTATTTTGCTTCAATCCATGGAAAAAAGTGGTATTGGCCACTTTTCTTGAACTGCTTTGAAACAGCTCTCGTTGCAGCTTGGAACCTTTCTAAATTATTTTGTACGAGTGAATTACAAGATATATTAACCTTCCGAAGATCAGTAACTATCAGTTACTTAGATGAATCAATTCCAAGGAAAAAGACAGCGCAGTTTATTGCTACAAAATAACAAAGAACTCCTTCATCCCAACAATGAGCATATACTGGTAAAAAATGCTGATGGTTACCAAAGAAGATGCCAATTGAAAAATTGCAAGCGGAAACCAACAACTATATGCCAAAAATGAAATGTTGGACTTTGTTTAGTATGTTTTCCAAAGTTTCATTTGTATTTTTTTTTCCTCAGAAGGTAAGATAAAAATTTGAGATTTTTGTAGTGCTTTGGACCGTTGTCCTATTTATAGGACAGTTTGTATTTTTTAAAATATAAAAGATATTTTCAAAATTTTTGCTTTATATGTCTAAACACATCCTAGTAATAATGTAGTTACAATTAAAAAGAATTTGCTGTCGCGTTCTATGGGTGGTCCAATATGGGTTAATAAATGCTAGTTATTTTATATTAATAGTTGTCGTTTTCGTGACTTGTGTACAATTTTGAACTAAGAATAAGAGTTTAAAAAAGAATTTGAAACCTGCAATATTCGAGCTACTGAGCTTCTTCAGGATCCGTGCAGAACATTGCCGATAACTTCTGAAAAAGTTTTCTTTATCTAGCGGACTTGTGACATAAAATAGATAACGAGGACAGTTTTCATCGGGGATACTTTGCTAAATAGAAAATGATTTAGCAACAGATATTTCCGAAATTGTGCAACGATAATATCTAGCTTGGTAGGAGAATCCCCATCACATAGTGTGTTCGTTGGAAACAAGTCATGAGCTAAAATATTTTTAATGCATTCTCCCCTTTCTTTCACTATTTTCATGTCTCTGTACCCTTGTTAAAGTTGATTCTTCCCCATTAGCTTAGAAGCGATACTTTGTGAAGAACTGTGTGCATAAAAGCATGGTAGGTTGACTTTTGAAAGTAAATCAGACAATTTTTGAAACATGTCTCCTATTTAAACTGGGGTACTGTTCTGATCAATGATTCATAATACTGAGAAGGCGAATCTTGACACTACCATTCATAGGTTGTTTAGTGAGAAAGCTGTCAAGTTGCACTGTTTAAGAAATCTCATAGGAATTTATATGTTGATACATAAAATCAACAAGTCTTTTGACATTTTAATCAATCACTGGCTACGATTGCCTATAAAGATAATGGAGCGGGACACTCTCACAGTGATCCATTAAATGAGAACTATAAGACCACGAAACACATTGCATATCATTCAAATTTCATGATACTCTAAATGCCACTCGGCAACATGTTTTTTCTCGTCTGCCCTGCAATTCCTATGGCACTTTTCTGGGACCGTTGAATCATTTGTTCCAACTTCATGTCTGGCTTCACAGCATTGAATGTACCATTCTTTTTTTTAGCAACAAGTTTACCATGAATGAATGTTTCCTACAGGTAGGGACACTCATTTTCTAGCGCCCTTATCCTCTCTATGTACCGTGTTGCATATAGTAGATAATTGATGCAGTCAAATTCACGAAAGAATGGAATCAGTAACTCAACAGTTTGAACGTATAATTTGTAATTTTCTTCGCGATCAGCAATAATCAAGTGTTTTACAAGTGATACCAGTAAACGAAAAACTTCACAATACCTGCACAGTTCCGATTTGTCACTACATTCCTTAACAAAAACAACAAACTCTGTTTTCAAGCTTTCAATATTTGTGCGCAGCGATTGAAACACTATTTGACTTTTCCCCTCATCCTTTGAACCAAGAGCATCCTGAATCATCTTTACTCACATCGCAGAACTACTCTTGTAGGCTAAAATCAACATCTTGTAATGATTTTCTCAAGATGCATTCTGCAGTCTTCACAGCTTCTTGTGAGCTTGTAGCAGTAGCAAGTACTTTTGGAGAAAAATGATTAGGAAAAACCAACAAAGGTTCATTCTTGCTTTCGGAAGCACAGAATATAATTCTTTCATTATACGTTGTTACAAGGAATAATTTTATTTCATTAATATAAACCAATGCATTTTCATCTACATTGAGCATTGAGCATCAGTTCTTTTATTTCTGAAAGAATAAATCCAAGCCCAGCATTTAAAAGAGGTTTTAATATTTCATTTGCCTTTTTAAACAGTTCAAATTTTGAGGATAGATGTTGCGCAGAGTATGTATTGGTTTCTTGCTCATATTTTCGAATATAAGAACTTATACAGCTTGGATGTGCATATAAATTCGCAGAAGAAACATTCATATCGCTTGATCTGCTACTTTGTCACAAACTTCGTCTTGATTTGGACCTCCTTCATTACTTTCTGATTTTTCTAAAACTTTGTTTTCACTTTCAAAATAACTTTTATGCGCATTTTTTCTACCATTTTTTCTCGCGTGTATTTCTTACTTGTAGCACTGGTTGCTGCAATGACACACTATATTCTCTTGCAGCGTTTTTCAATATTGCGTCTTTGCGTATTTCAGCAGCTTCACGAACTCGTTTTTGTCCAGAAAACATAATTTTTCTCTTGATTCCTTTTGACATATAACACACTTTCGTTAGTCAAAACTGTCTTCAGATGTCTTCAATTGCACACCAAAACTTTCTGAACTCAATTTAGAAATATCAGTCATTGCTTAAATAGTTATTGTCACAGAAAAACATGAAAAAAAAAGTTTTTGTAACTGTGGAATATTTTTACTCGAAAACAATTACTTTCATAGCAGACGATAAATAACCTTGAACAGTGGCACAGCGAAAGGGGGGGGGGCGGTGAAAACACCCCCAGAGCCATTGGTTTTAACATAAGTGCAAATTCTAATATAGTAGTTTATGCATATGAAAGGGCTGTTTCGATCAAAAAACACCTTCGTAAGGTATTTTTGATCAAAAACATCCCTCCAGAAGGTTATTTTTGATCAAAAAACCCATTCAGAAGGTATTTTTCATCAAAAACAACCCCTTCAGAAGGTATTTTTGATCATAAAATCTCCTCCTGAAGGTATTGCTGGCTGCGCTAGTAACCTTGAAAAATATTGATTTACACAAAAGATTTTACACTTTAAAATCATTTGGTTTCATTCACAGTTATTAATTTTTGTACCCGTTTTAGTAACCAGAATGTTAAGCAAAAAACGTCAGAGATATCTCACGTAAAAATTGTGGAAACAGCCAGAGCCGCTTTTATGAAGTAATTATTACATTAATTGACTTTCTAAGTCCCAAAAATCTCAGTTCAAAACTAAAATTAAATTTATAGGTACGCACGTTGCGAAAAACGTAATGAGCAAGTGAACCAAAATGGCCGCTATCTTTGATGGCCTGTAAAATTATTTTGCGCAGGATTCAACATGTCTACCCAAGATATTCGCACATTAGAACACCTACAGATCAATATTCTAAAGAGAAAATCTCTGGACCTAAAAATTTTTTTTGGGCATATATTGTGGGGCTTGGAATATATCTGGAAAATGGCTCATGTCGTCCCGAATCTAAAAGAGGGCAAAGAAGCAAAATCCTTTTTGAATTATAGACCCATTTCTCTCACCAGTACTATTAGCAAATTGATGGAAAGAATGGTAAACAACAGATTGAACTGGTTTCTTGAGTGTTTTTACATGATATCTTCTGAGCAGGCAGGCTTCAGAAAAAACCGCTCGACAAATATCCAAGTGACCCACTCAGTCAAGTAATAAAAGATTCAGTAGACAAGTGAAATGTTCTCACTGCTGTCTACGTGGAATTTAAGTCTGCGTATGACACTATCTGGAGAGAAAATCTACTATCTAAGCTGCTGAAGATCGGTATCCGATCGAAGATGCTTCACTGGTTTCGTTCATTTCTCAAACAAAGATATTGCAAGGTCCAGTATGGTAATTCTTTGTCTAGGAGCTATAATCTCCAAGTTGGTCTACCCCAGGGAGCTGTTTCCAGCTGCTCCCATTTTAACATTTATATTGAAGACCTAATACAGTTGTTAAAGTCAATACCTGGTGTAAACTGCCTGATCTTTGCAGACGATTTGGTATTGTGGATGCAATCACCCAAGAAAAACGCCAAACTATCCATTGAGACTACATTAAATTAAGCGCTAATTGTGCTGGAGCAAAGAAAACAATATGACTGTAAATTTAGCTAGAACCACAACATTCTTCCTGATGCACCAAAATTTAAAACCTGAACTATATTACCAAAATAACCTATTAGAGTGTGTATGTGTAGACACTTTTACTTACCTAGGTGTGGTATTCGACAATAAACTGTGCTGGAAAAATCACGTTGATTACATTTCTGACGCGTATTGAAACGTTTATCCATCCTAAAAAGACTTGCTGGCTGTGTTTGGGGCTGTTCGAGATCAACTCTGGTTTCCACCTACCGTACTTTCATTTTGCCAGTATTCACTTATTGTGTCGAACCACTAATAACTATGACGAAAAGTCTAATGGAAAAGCTGGAGATCACTCAAAATCAAGCATTGATTCAATGCTGCTCCTTACAAATATTAAACCACTGAAGACTTTTCGAAGAGAAATCTACCATTCTGCATGAAAAGGTATTGCAGCTTGATGACACCTTTCGGAGAACTACCAGAACCTACCTCGAAATCTTAAAACCCAAAGTGCTTTGTCCAGAGAGTTTTTGCCTGCAAAGGTACCTGCCATCTCCCTAATACCTTTGATAAGGTTTTTAAACCATGTAACCACTTAGTAATTCACGAAATAAAAGCCAGATTAAATCTTCAAACTTCAGTTCTTAAAAACGAGACAGCTCCTGAAGTTCACCGTTTTCTTGCTCTGGAGACTTAAAATAATCTGTACCCCGAACCTGATGGCTAAGAGTATGTACCGATGACTCGTTTTCTAAAGACCAACCTAACGCTGGAGCAGGCATCTTTTGTGATTTGTTCAGTTTTTATTCTCCATGAGGAAATTTCCGTTCAGCCTTCGATGGAGAAGTCTCGGCCATACGTATAGCGCGGAAACAATTAACCTGGAGTGCAACAAGTTTTAATATTGCGTTATCCTCTCCGACTCCAGATCTGCTATTCAGAGCATTTGCTCAACTTGCGACCCATCCTTCTGGGACATATTAGATATCCAGCTCACCCTTCAAAAAGTTGGAACTAAATAATAAGATTATCGTTATACAGTGGATCCCAGGCCACTGTGGCTTAAGTGGCAACGAACAAGCCGACACACTAGCAAGGAGTGGTTCAGCTGTCTGGCAAATATCACGCAGCAGCGTCCCATTCCACACCATGAAAAGACTCATCCATAACTCGTCTTCCTGTCAGCATTAGGAGGAACTGAAGTCGTGAACCAGCTCCAAACATTTTAAAGTATTGAAAAGATTAATCATACTCGAATGGCCCCGCCGTGAGGTGGCTGCCATGTTTAGACATTGCGTACAACATGACTGCCTGGTTGCACATCTCTTCAAAATCGGTCTATATGCGACTCCAAGCTGTACCCTTTGCGGATATCTCACCTTCATGGATGGCCACCACATTTCCCACCGCAGAGCACTCCGAGCGAGCTCATTGGTAGAACGATACTGGAAGCCCAGAAGTTGAATGAAACAACGACTTTTTTTTCCCTTGGTTTTTCGTTTTAGTTCTGGTTGTATTTTAATTTGTCAAGTTCTCTGCCATTTGAAATAAATAAATAAATAAAAAGTTTTTCTACTCTTAACTTGGTGCTTCTTTTTAAATTGTAAAAAGGATTTCATTATCAGCACTGTTTGTTTTAAAGAAAAATTTGACCTCTACTATACTGCACTCTATAACAAAAAAAATGACACACTACGAAGAAGTTGTCAGAATAAAATACAATATAACACACTTGAGAGCGATATTAATATTAGAAAGTGATTACAAAATAAATGCAAAATGATCCTTTCGTTTGAAAAAAAACCCAAATAAATGTAGATTTTAGTACCCTGTTGAGCCACCTCTAGCTTTAAAGTACGAGACGATACAGGCAAGCATTGAGGCATAGTAGTCTTGTACTATGTTTTGTGGCCCCTGAGACTCTTTATGTGTGTGACAGAGCATTCTCCTGTACAAAAAAAAAAAAGGCTCACGGGTATCAACTTTAGTACCAATACGTGTAACGGAAGTAGGACAAACACAAACTGTGTTGCTGTCATAGTGTTGTGAATCAGCAACCTCTTGCGTGAAAGTACGAGACGATACAGGCTAAGAGGTTATATTAATGCATAGTAGTGTCGTACTATTTTCTACATCATCTCGTACCACAGTTACTTTAAACGTGCCACTAACTCGATCAAACTCATAGCATATACAATTCACGTCTCAAGTGTTTCCAGATATGCTCGATTGAAGAAAAATCAGGGCACCTCGCAGACCTGAGAACTTGCTAATGTGGAAGAAGAAGTTTCCTGACACCCTTTCTATGTGTGACCGAGCATTGTCCTTTTATAAAATGACTCCTGGGAGCCCCGTCATGAGTGCTAGCACGTGTGAGAAAAGCATGACACACACGTATCGTTAGACTGTCATAGTCTTGTGAATTAATATTAGAGGTGACCAATGACCATGAGTCGTTTACAATAGAACCGCATAAAGACACTCCAGCTTTGGTTGCGGTGTGCCTCTTAAAATCAAATACCGTAAAATGGGGGAACATTGCTCCTATCATTGCTCCAAAAATTGTAAAAGTTTTCTTTTCCTGATTTTTCAGGACTGGTTGACAATGCTGAATTTCTTTCAACTAGGCAAAAGATAAAAGTAAACACGTGGGCAAGTTGCCAATTCGAGACCGTTATCAGTGGTAGATTTTTTTGCTTCCCTTATCTTGTTGTATTGTTTTCGATCTCCAAAGCTTTTGCACCGCTGGTCCACACGTTCAAGCCTTTTACGGAAGTATATTTATTTTATACTACCTTGTGTCCTTATGACGATTTTCAGGACAGAAAGATTCCTATAAGTATTTTGTTTTACCTCGTCAATGAACAATAATTCTGACGAAGATTACTTAGCTCCAATAATGGGGTGACTTTGCTTCCGCAGTCAAATAGGAGCAAAGTTCCCCTTTGCGATTTTAAACTCAATTTTTCCACTAAATAGATAGATATTTTCTGATAGATATCTTCTATTAATGATTTTAATGGTTCTACTAAGATAAGTTGTTATACTGGTTTATTACCTATTTCATTTCAAGTTTAAAACAGTTTTGCAGAATATAACAGGAAAATTTTTTTTATATGTTTCTTATTTTTTAGTTATTTATTTGAAGCAATGGTTATTAATAATATACTTTTGTAGAAAGTACTGGTGTATTTTTCCCTTAGCATTTGATAACATTACTCCAAATGAGATATCATAGTCATACTTACTCAGTTCTATACAGTGGTGCAAAGTCTGCAGAGCTGAGGGTAAAATTGTACCAAATTTAAGTATTAAATTAATATTTATAAGTTGAAGTATTACTAGTTGTTTACATACAAAAGTGTAAAACAAACACTTTTGTGTCACAAATAAATTACACTTTATTTGAAATCGCTAATAATCTGTTTTAGGTAACCAAAGAGACATTTCGGTTTATAAGTCCAAATATTGGTACAAAGTTCCCCCATTTTAGGGTACTTTATTGGTGCATTCACAATTTCGCCTCCTCTTGGAGTAGTGTTAAGTTTCCTAAGTTCCAAGTCGAATGTATTAAGATCGCTTTTTAGGATGAATCCAGGTCATATCTAAACAATGATAACATTTTTATATACTTATGGAGAAATCGTTGTGAACTTCCAAATAGCGCCTTTGCTTTTCAGCAGTATACAGCGGCCCCACAGCTGAAATGATGTTATATGGTGCTAATTTATGCAAAACATGGTTACCTCTAATATTGATCGACATTACCATGACAACATAACAGTACGTTAATATCATGCTTCAGTCACATGTTTTAGCACTCATGATCAGGGATATGAGTTGTCAGGGCCAATAATGAGCTCCCTGGAGCCATTTTTAACGTGTCAATGGTCTGTAACTCATAGCAAGGGTGTTAGGGAACTTCATCTTTCCCATAGTCACCTTCTCGGGTATGGATGAAGCCTTTGTCAGCGTATCAGAGCTCACTTGAGACGGACAACAAGTAAATTGGACAACCTATGAGTTTAAACGAAGTAGTGGCCTGTTTACAGTAACTTAAGGTCTCTATATATACGATTCGACGCATCAGCTTAAGATCAGCCATTTTGGATCAGCGCGCGTGTTTGAGTGGTTGTATTTTCTGGTAAGTTATCGCATTTGGTGATTTTTCACTTCGAGCAATTCTTATTGGCACGTGAATTGATTAAATGAAATATTATTTATGACCAATTTGGCGAAACCCAAGCTTTACTCTGGTATCCCTTTTACTCTGGTATCCCTAGGTCCACAACAATGAAAAATCTGATCCAAAATAGCTAAACTTAAACTGATGTGCCGGCCTGTATATATAGCGGCTCTACAGTAACTGTGGTACGAGATGACGTAGGACATTGTACCAGACTGCTATACCTCAATGCTCGACTGTTGAAGCTATTACATTAACGCTAGAAGTGGCTCAACGGGGTATTAAAACCTCCGTTCAGTTTGGGGGTGTTCCCGTGGTAAATGATCAATTCATTTCAAATTATGATTTAAAATTAATGTTCCCTTACATACATAAAATTTCGTTTCATTCTGACTAATCCATCTTGATGCGTCGACTTCTTTGTTTAAGAATGTACTATATTTAAAACTTGACAATTAAATGAAATACATTTTAGTTAAAATATGAAAACACCCAAGCCTCGTATATATTTCGCACCTAGTGATTTATAAGTGTCTAAACAAATTCACATTTGTTTACATTTAGTTTTTCAGGTATATTTGCTTTGGAGGGCAACGGAGATGAATTCGGGGAATTTCGAAGCAGAGGCTTAATTTGGAAACCCTAGTATTTCATGCTGATGTTCGCTAAAATGTAAACTGCTTTTTAATTCCACACCTAATGCGCCGCATTCTCTTTCGTAACGTTATAAGCTTCAATACGTTTAGAGGTGAAGAAATCTTTGATTTCAAATTTTAAGAGTATTAAACCAATAGAGATTTTTGCCTAATGCGATGTTTATATTTTGAACTACATCCGTAAATAAAAATATTTGCAATATGTGATAGCCTTACAGAAAGTCCGCTCTCAGCTAATAGCCTCTTTCTGTATAATTGGTACTTAATTCATTCGGAAATTAACAGTAAAATTTTATAAGACGCTATGTATTTCATGTACTCCTAGCAGAAGAAAGTATGAGGTGCATACATATACAGTCGGATCTCGATAACTCGAAGCTTATTTCTTGAATATTCATTATCTTGAAGTTTTCATTTGGTCCCAAACTCTTGAGACTGTTGTGGAAACTACTCATAACTCGAACTACCAATAACTCGAGCGTTTTAGCCGGTCCCTTGGGACTTCGAGTTATTGAGAGTTGGCTGTATATATATATATATATATATATATATATATATATATATATGTGGGTGTGTGTGTAGATGTGTGGTGAGTTAAAAAAAGGACAACATAGTTTTCTAGGGAACTAGTTTAAGCGCTACTGAACACTTATTAAGAAGGGATTAGACGTGTTATAGCTTGTGTAATTTCATACCTATAATAATTACTTCTACTACTGATACATTACTTCTTACGATTGCAATCCTAATAATAGTAAAACTTCATATCATTATTCACAGCTTACTTGCTGAAAAACAATTATTCATTTTCTTCATTTAAAGTTGCTTGTTTTTCACATATCACCCGACTACCTTTCAAATATATTTTCATTTTCACTGTCAAAAAAATTATAATCAAACAATGTATTCATTAGGATGTCCCCCCTCCCACCTTAAAGGGAAAATTGATTTTTTAAGTTGCACCCCCTCTTATATTTATTTATTCATTTTTTTGTCAAAACAATTATAAAACCTTGTGTATACGAAGCTTACCTCTGCAGAAAACTAAATTTTTCCATGAGTTATAGCTCAAATTCAAAAACGCTTGCTGATTCGGTTGAAAAAATTTCTAACAAGCAATAGTGTTCCAATAGCGTTTTTTTTGGGGGGGGGGGGAATATCAGAAAATAACATTTACTTTTGACAAAAAAAATATATTTCACATATACGCGCAAAATAACAAACTGAAAGATAAAATAAACACGAAAAAAAATCCTTTCGAAGCGGATTATTCATTTTAGGTGTTTTAATGAACAAAATCTAAGGAAACATGACAAGTAGTTTGTTTGACTTTTCTAAACTATTATTAACAAACATCAAGTTATACACAGAAAAGTGGAAAACACTCTGCTGCCGCAAAACAGTAAAAAATTCTGTCTCATCTTCATTTTTATTTGAATACTTTGCTTAGAATATTTTGAAAAATTCTTCTTACTTTTCTTGTTAAGGTACATTTTTTCGTCACTTTACGAAGAACATTGCTGGAAATTCCATTGTGTTTAGCAAAAAAGGCAAGAAGCGTGATTTATATACTTTTTTTTTCTTTTCTGAAGCTATATGTAGCATTAACGGTTGAAAAACGGGAGAAAAAGAAACTTGCGTATTTTAGCAACTGAAGCTGGCTAATTTAGTAATGTATTTTTTGTCAATCTAACTGAATAACTACTTAATATAAGAACTATATGTTATTGAAATTCATTTAAGACATATTAAATGTAAAATATTTTTTTGTTTCTCATTGAAACCTTAAAATAATTCCAAAAATGCAATAATTCTCAAAGCAAGTTATTTTTTTACCTTGCGTATGTAGTACATTATCTCAGTTTTTATACATTTGTAACTAATTTAAGTTGCTTACTAATTTAAAATTTAAAAAATTAATTTTAATATACAATTACTAATTTTAAAGTTTAATTAAAATCTTGAATCATTGTCATCGTCAAGAATAATCAGTGTTAACGCAAAGTGTGTTTATAGTCATTCAGAAAGAAGTACTAATATCTTTTGTAGAAATTCGCAGTTTGGGATGATTACGGAAATAGAAGTGGACTAAACGGTGGACTTACGGAAGTGGTCTAAAAACGGGCTATCGGGGGGCCTAAATAAGGGCTACCTGCTGAAAATAAGGGAAAGGGGTTGTGCAGTCAAAAAGTGACACCGAAGAGAAGAACGGGACTGGACAAAATATTGGTGAGCAAGTGGTCTTGGCTACTGACCCATATGCTTAGTTGAGAACTGTTTCATTAGAAAAATCAACTTTGAAGGAACTGAAATGTTTTCAAGAAATGTGAAACTGAATTTCTCTCTCTTAATGGTGTTCAGTAAAAATTGTTGCTTCCACCTCACAACAAAGTAGATGACTAGCGCTTCTTGTAAAGCACTTGCTTGGAACTACTTGTTTGTTTAGTAGTGATCACCAACATCTTGAAGTACTGAGTGGTCTGAAAACGGACATTCTTTTGAATTGTCTCTGGCGATTCCATAGATAAAAGTCCAGATTTGCTGCAGTCAGGTGAGAAGTGGACAGTTGAACTTTATATTTGTTGTGTTTATATGATTCAATTCATTAATATCAATATACCTCTTATTTTCACTTATGATAGGAAATACACAAAAGGTATAATAATACACAAAAATATACTCTCACACATAAATATACTCTTTTGTTCAAGCAAAAAACATACTCCATTAAATAATTTAGCATGCACAGGATAATTGTGTCTTGGATAATTGTATTCCCTTCATCGGGCAACCACCTTCAGAAACTATCACGAGTGCACAAACAATTATTGGTTTGTTTGTCCAAAATTTCGAATGCAATGTTATTCATACTGCACTGAATCATTTCCCCACACACGATTTTCGCTTGTAACATGTATGTCTCTGATGTACCTGTCCTAATGATTTCAAAGTAGTTCGCTTGGGTTGTAGTCTGGATTTTTGGATGACCAAACAATATTTTGAAGCACTTGTTGACTATTTTTGGATGGAACACGCCATCAGCACAAATTAGAAGCATAGTTTGGACCATTGTCTTGTTGCAGAACAAATAGCCTCAAGGGAATAGTATGCTGAGCAAGAATGTTGTGGTATCGTTTGGCGTCCATGATCCCTTACATTTTTACAAGATCACTAAACTACACCACTTCAAAACTTACCCAAAACCATGGTAAAAAATTTTCAATGCTTGTTGGTTGGATACAAACGAGTAACATGCATGATGACTACTTGCACGAATGACGTAAGTAAAGTAAAGCTTTTTAGTACCGAAATTTTCTATTTTGATTCGTTAGTTTAAAATGCATTTTATTTTCGTTTACTGTTTCTCCAGTCCAGTTCTTGTGCTTTCAAGTTAAGCATTTTTCTTTTGTTAATCGACCACAGAAGTGACTATCTTTTGTTACTACACAACTCCACAGCCAGTGGCTTGGAGATAACGTTTGATTCTAGATATTGATGCGCTAGCTTATCATGTTCCCATCAGTTCAGACTGAGTTTGCTGTAAATTTTTTTTTTTTTTTACATTTATTTAGCAAACCAATTTTTTCAAAAATGTACTTAGGAACTATCTGGAACCAGAAAAGGCCGGTCTTGCTTGAAATATTAGGGTAAATCCTTTCTAGAAAATTTGCTTACGCCATATTGCTTTCAACTGGTGCCTAACCTGTTTTTTTAAACCTAAGCTTGTTATGAGCACGTTTAAGAAACATCTGGCTAAGCAACTTACTTGGTTTCTCATTAGCAATGTGTCATTTGTTTTCGACCCATGTTTGATAGAGGGGTGAATAATGAGCAGAACATAGTATTCTATATGTTTATGAGGAAAAATGAAAAACACAAGAAGATATTAAAACAAATAGCGTTAGTGTGTGATGGAAATATTTTCTGAAAAATATGATTAAATCTACATGTATTAACTAGTTTTTATCATTTTCCTTTAAATTGTCTATATGTTCCTAAATTCGAATAATAAAGTGATAAATGTGCATAATTCTCAGAAAATCTACTGGCCCAAAACTTACTGATAATACGTGAACTATTCTAAATTTTGAAAAGAAATTGCTCAAAAGGAGCAAATAAAATAGAAGCAATAAAAGCTCATTTTTGGGAGGAAGTAGTAAGTGGTTTCCTTACTGTAGAATGAAGTGCTGAAACATATTAAAGAAAAACCTCGTAGAAAGAAATAATCATGCTATTTTTTTTACTTTTATTAATCCAAAATAGTATAAATAGGCGTCCACAAAGAAGATAAAATTGTAAGGAAAATACTGGAAACAAAATAAAATTTTAAATCAATATCGTAGACAATTATAGATTCCTCTTAGTTTTAAATCAGGTAAAAATAATGGTAAAACCAAAGAACGTATTTAAAACAAATCAAGTCTTTGAAATATTATAAATGTTTATATTATAATTGTGTATTTATATTATAATCAGCTTCCTAAACATATTTGAAAAGAAGAACTTTACTGCAAAATACACATGAGGTATTTAATGTTATACACAGATTTAAATATACAAAAATGCGAAACTATAAAGCCCCAAATCTTTTCGAAACTGTGTGGATATTATTTATATTTTCTCAATCACATTCGTAAATATTTATAATTTTTAAAAAATCTCACAGATAAAATAACACAAAGCTAATAAATATTGAGCATACATTTCTAAAGCAATATGTTTAAAAGTGAAATGTTCAACATATGCAATAACACTTGGGATCACTAGTTTAAATTTAATTTAATAGAGGAATAAATATGAACGCTATTTAATTCATAGTCTTCTGCAGATAGTATTAACCAAAAAAAAGGCCCTTACAGCATTTCTGCTTTTGTAAATATAAAACAATTATGTAATCTCGCTTCTACAAAAAAAATAATGCAGATTGTCTCTTATTTTCTCCAGAATATGTCAGCAAACTGTACTGCATTTTCATATTTCAATGCATTACGATAATTAGGTAAATACGGTGTACATTATTACTAACTCCTAACGAAAAGCCTTTAATGAAATTCCACACGTAGATAGCTGATTACGCAGCCTAGACACTCTTTTGCGTTCCCAGTATCAATATTTTTCTAGACAATTTGGCATCGAATTCACAATTATCTCCATTTGACAAAACAATTTATACTCATCTAAATATTGTTTCGTCGCACTTCATTAACTGTAGAGTTAAGTTCATAAAGGCCCTTGCTGTGAATAAACTTTCATCATTACCCCATTCTTAACACTTCAGGGAACAAAGACGTTTCATTAAGTATTCAGGTGGCTTTAAGTTGATAATTTCCTGCAAATTATAATGGTTTTAAGTTGGAAAATTATGCATGTTTCTCTCTCTGCTTGAAGATTAATGTTGCAAAGAGATTAGAATTATGTTCATTAGAAGTTTATTTAATAATACACTTTTCTCCGTTTACGAAGTGATACACTTAAGTAAAAGACGGTTCTCGCACCTTATTTATAATAAAATTTCAATCCGACATAAGTATTTTAATGGTGTAAAATACTAATGGAGAAGGGGTTTTTTCTGAAATTTTACAAAAATAATTCTGGCTTAAAAATAGATTCACAAATTTATAAATCGTCTCATACTTTAACCCTTTAACTATCATTGGTTGATAACTAAACCTAACTAACTGCAAACTTGGGAGAAAAAGTAAAAAATTCAACTTTTGTTGAATATTTTTCGAAAAAATATGTAAAAACTTCCAAAAAAATCAGAAATGTTAGTTTAATAATATTCAAATTTATCCTGTGAACTCCCCAAAAAACGTGAAAAAATATTATTCCGTTGATTTTTCCTCGAATCAGTATAGAAAAAAAAACTAAATCACTGCAATCTACATGTATCCTTCACCCCAAGATATGTATTAAAAACAACAACTTAAGTTTTTTATTACCACACATGCAACGAGAATTGCACGTAGGTGTGTCAGTTTTACAAAGAATATTCTGTTATTACTCAAGAAGATGGATATGTCCCAGATATTTGACTACTTAAGTACATAAATGTTTTTTTAAGAACGAGACTTTTTTTTAACTAATAATATCACAGATTGCTATAATTTTTGATTACGACTTTTAAACAAAATAAATTGGAATCAAGAGTTTACTTCTTATATGATTGATATTTGTAAAACATATATATATATATATATATATATATATATATATATATATATATATATATATATATATATATATATATATATATATATATATATATATATATATATATATATATATATATATATATATATATATATATATATACATATATATACATATATTTTAACACGTATTATCATTGTTATTGCTAATTATGTGAAACTTTGTATCACAATCTGATAATTTAAACTTTTTTACTTTTAAGTTAATACATATTTCCTAGATTTTTTTTATACTATCGATTTCGAATTAAAAATATTATTTATTTGAATCCCCTTTAAATATAAATATAGTTACAGAATAACTTGTTAAATTTAAACTTTATAACTAGTTTCATTCTTTTATACAATAAGAATTAATGAGTAAAAGAGTTTTCATGTTTTGAACATTCAACGGCAAATAAAATTTTAACGTATTAAAATGGTTTTACAAAACATACTACACCAACAGATGTATGAAAATAAAGTCATCAAACTGTTTACTCAGTAATAAATGAGCTTTTTTTTTTTTCAGAAATGATTTATATTCATGTAGATAAATCATATTATATATATTTCCATAGAAACTCATTACCTTAAGAAACAAACCGTTCGTTATGTCGGGTTGTAGTTTTCATAATTATATAAGTATGCATTAGTTTTATGCGGCAGATTTTTTCCTGATATTTCTCCGAAATGTGATTATTCAAAAATTTGAAATGAAGTATGCATATGATATGATGTATTTAAATGTAAATTTTGTTGAAGTAAAGAAGAAGGAATAACGATTTGATATTTTTAAGTGACAAACGTACTTGTCACAGATAAATAATTACAGTTGAACGCTCTTAATACCATAAATTTTAATACGAAATCACGGTTAAAACGAACATTTTGTTCGTTAAATTTGGTTCGCTGTCTAATAAAATTAAAAATTTCCCGCATAATACGTACATTGAATTGAATATCTCGACTAAGACGAACAAAAATTTCTGACTTCTTTACTGAAAATGTTCGTGGTTAAATACTGTAATATACGTTTTTAGACATCATTCATCATTTTGTTAGGTAGTAAAAGTCCCCATTGTGTATCAAGAAGAAAATATAAAATATTTAGCAAATAAAATAAAACCCGTACACTTGTTTACACGCGGGCATTTCAATTTATTTGGAGATAAAATTGTACGTCTTCCACATTATGGATTACAACCTATTCCGCGATTGTCAGTTAGCATTTTCTTTTTCAATATTGTCCAGAAACATTCATTATTAAGGAATGAGTGATTTATTTCTGAATGGTGCTATTGAATGTACACTTTGTGTAGCAATATTTTTTAAACATAGGTAGGTCAGTATTTCTTGGGGTTTTCTTTTCATAGAATCAGTCATTCATGGTTGTTAAGAATAACCGCTAATACGAACAAATTTATGTTTTTTTTTTTCGATATTTCGTATGAACCGAGTTCAACTGTATATAACGTATGTAAGTTTTTTTCTTAAACATACAATAATGTAACCCATATTGTTTCTTTTAAGTTATTATTGATAGTTAGCTACTCATCCAGTTTTCTCTAAATGTGTCTGTTTAGGCACTGTCCTTTTTTTTATTATTGTTATTATTATTAAAACAAAAATTAATCGTATTTGCCTTTTTTTCCTAAAACAATGATAGTATTTCCTGTGCGTGTCTATTTTGAAAACAATAGTTATTTTAGCGTTATATTAGCGTTTATTATTCGTACATAAAATGAGGCCAAAATTATTTGCCATTCTGTCCTTTTAAGGTGAGAATTTGTTTATTCTTACACCACAGCGTATCAAAATTCAAAACCCTTAATTTATGTTCAAGCATCTACTAAAAAGTTAACACTTGTTTTCATAATATTACTTGGGGGCCAATAAAACTGGAAAGAAAAAATAATTTATTTCTGATGAATGTTTTCTATGAAAGGAATCAAATACAATACGTATGGGTTTTACTCTTTTTCTTTCATTTTTTGTAATAATTCTTCAATCAGTTAGTATGTTGACGCGCAACGCGACCAATGTGTACTATACAAACGCGTTTTCTGGAAAGATGTTTTCATACATCCATATTTATATTCATGCAAAGTTTCCGGAAGCTAGTGTCAGTTACGTAATGTTTTCTTCTTGTACTGTAAAACCAAGAAAAACACATTTTTAATACTAAAAAGTTGTTGCCTCGAATTACACTTCAGTGAACGAGCGTATTCGTATGTTAAGTTATATTTTTTATGTTTTTTCTGAAACGGAAACGTAGACATTTTTCTTTCAGAGAAAGATTCAATACGTCAAGAAAGTCTTAAAGTTTCCAAAACAGATAAGCTTTCCCCATTTTTCAAAAGTAGATAACTACTTGATGTATGGGAGAAAAAATATTTTTCTTCAAGATTTGCATTTTCGTATCTTAAGCTTACATTATAAATAGAGGTATAAAGATCAAAAGTTGTTATCTTTTTTTCGCGTTTGTTTGTAAGTAATAATAATTGGAACAAGTTAATTGCATACATATGCGTTAAATTTAAACACACGAAATGATTAGTGTTCATAAGAAAAAACAGCGCATAATTGCACAAAATGCACTCTTATTAGATGTTTTTTCATCCATAAGCTCACTCCCTTTGCATTGAATGAAAAATTGAAAAGGGGGTTCATTGTTACCCCCCGAAGCACGTGTCGGAGTAATCTGCAATTTTGTGCAATTATATTATGTTTTTTTTTAATTTTTTTAAGCACAAAGGTAAATTTTCAATTTCAAATATAAAAAGATTGTTTCTTATTTACAAACTTACAGTTGCTGCTGTGACTTTCAGCAATGCACATTTATCAAAGCAAAACTGATCACATGTCTTTCAGAGCTGTAAGGGGCACCATCTTCAGTGCAAAAAAAAAAAAATGTATTTATGCAAGGAAACTAAAAGATACTCATATTTTTAATGGGAAATTGTAATTGAATTGTAATACAACAGAGTCTTTTCCGTACTTGCTTTTAAACAACTAGGGGGCTCTGCCCCCTGCTCGCTAACGCTCACCGATCCCCCAAGGTTGCTTCGCAATCTTATTTGATTCGCAAAGATTTAAATCGTCAGTTAGAAAGAAACAGATTAAAAACGCATTATGAGCTTCCTTCGGAACAAAGAGCACCCCTTCCCCGGGCTTCAAAATAACTTTTACCACCTTGCAGAGCCTTAAGGGCTAAGGGGCTCCTGAGCACTGCAAAACTGTACTTTTGTTCGTTTAACAAGAAGTTCTGTCTAGAGCTAAACGAGCCTACTTTCCCGTATACCCATACTAGTTTCTAGTACCTGATAAATATTCTCAAAAATAGCTAAAATCGCAAATTTTTTCAAACATATTTTTTTAATATTTTAAGCTGATTTCTAGGAATAAAATATTCCTTACTTTTCTATTAAAAAAACGAACAAATAAAATAGCAGCACCTTTTAAACAAAGCAGCTAATACACTTCTTTCCATTAAAAAAAATCTTTAACAGCTTTCAAAACGAAAAAAATTATCAATACGAATCAAATTATCATAACCCGAAAACGCGATTGAAAGCAAATCGTAAATATTTAGCGCAGCAATAAAGTCGCACGCCAAAGTACATCACTTATAACGTCATAAAGACCAAGCCGTATTTCTAAAATCGGACATTTAAAAAAGTTTTAGAAAAACAACTGTTGAGAAAATAAGTTTTTTCTGGGTCAACATTTTTTTTTCTTATTCTATCTATTTCAGGGACTAAAAGCAGTACTTTTGATTGAAGGAAACAACCCCATTGAGAAATTGGTGTGGTCGACAAATTGCTGGTTTGAATAATTTTATTTTGGATATCCTGTTGCTTTGTGCTAACCCTATGCAAATAAATATTTCCCTACTCTTTGTTTACGTATGCAAAGGAAAAACATTTCTCGCGCTGGCATTGGATACAAAAAAACTGACGCCAGTGGATAAAAATCTCCAACTTTTGAAATCTTCCCGTATGAAATGAAGCATCAAAACTCAATTTATACGTAAAACTTCTGTGTGAACAATGTTACTTATAAAACGTCTACTACTATTGAGTAAGTTGCTTCTTCGTCATTAGAAATATAAATCTCCAAGTATCAAATGAACGAACTCTACTCGTGTCTACATATAATTAATTGTCCATTCAAAAACACTGGGCGTCGTAATGATAGGACAATTTTTTAAAAAGATCGATTTTGTGATTTGTTTATGGTTAAGGGTGGTGCATAACTGATGTCACACTTTTCAACATTTTCGATTATCTCCCCCCTTTGTCACAATGTTTTGCATTTCACTATACCCCCTCTTCCCTTTGTCACATGTCACGCTGTTTTTCATAAACGTTCCTATTAAAAAAAGGCTTATTGTCACGTTCGCCCCATTGTATGTTCCTCTTGTCATGTCTTTCCTCTCCATTGTCACAAACTGTTACTATTTCGTGAACCCCACCTTAAATCGACTTCATTCGTGGACAGCCCCTTATTTTGTGGCAACCGTATGCAAATATACATTTCCCTTCTCTTTGTTTTCGTATGCAAAGTAAAAACATTTCTCGAGCTGCAATTGGTGCCAAAAATTTGACGCCAATAGATGAAAAGCGCCAGCCAATTTAACAATTGTCGAAATCTTTCCGAATGAAATTATACTGCAAAACTCAGATTATACGTAAAACTTTTGCATGAACAATGCTTCTTTTAATAAGTTTAATATTATTGAGTAAGTTGCCTTGACCTCTGCCGTTAGAATTATTAAATTCCAAATAGTCAAATGAACGAATACTACTTGCTACATTAAAAATTGTCCATTCAAAAACACTGGACGTCGCAATAATAGTGTAATTTTTTTTAAAATCGTGTTTGTGATTTGTTTACGGTTAAAAGGGAAAACTGACAAAAGCACTTTTCAAAATTTTTGATCTCTCTCCCCTATGTCGCAAAGTTTCACATTTCACCATAACCCCTCTTCCCTTTGCCACGTATCACACTGTTTTTCATAGACTTTCTTATCAAAAAAAAAAAAGCTTGATGTCCCTTTCTCCCCATTATATGTTCCTCTTGTCATTTATTTCTTCGCCTTGTCACGAACGGTTACAATTTAATGAATCCCACCTTAAAGAGGGACTTCATTCGTAGTCAGTTCCTTGCAAATAGACATTTCTGTACTCGTTTTTTACGAATGCAAAAGAAACATATTTCTCGTCCTGGCATTTGTGCCAAAATGGATATAGTTTGCCAATTTCACAATTATGGAAGTCGTTCTGAATGAAATGATGCCGCAAAACTCTCTTAATACGTAAAACTTCTGTACAAACAATATTTTTTGTAAAAGTGGGCATGATCTTGCCGTTAAATATAAAATTTCCAACAGTCAAATTAACGAACTCTACTCACGACAACATATAATTGTCCATGCGAAAGCACCGGACGTCGTAATAATACGCCAATTTTATCAAAAGTTTCACCTTGAGATCTGTTTGTGGTGATAGCAAATGCAGGTATTATTGGGAGCTGAAACTGAAAGTCGTCCCTCACTCCGTAAATAATTTATTTAAATATTAAAATCGCAAAAACATAATCAAAATGAAAATATTTTAAATGCCCGTAGTTACACAAAAAGTCTCAAGAATAAAAACAAATGCAAGTATTTCATTTCTTTATGCTCAAGCAAGAATTGGCAACACCACAATATTATCCAGCAATTTCTTCACGCTATGTCGCGTGAAAAAGCAAATAAAAATGAATTTTAACTAACTTTTAATTGCTTCTAGTGCTGTTTCTAGCCAACATAGCGGTTTCGATTTTCGCGCGGTAAACCGAAAAAAACGTGTTTCAAAGCATTTTTCGCGAGCTTTCCAACCATACCAAGCTCGAAGCATTAAAATGCATTTTTCGTGTAGAAAAAGCGGTTTAAAAAATGAATTAAAACTTAAAGTTTCACGCTTCCAACAATGAATTTCAGCAATGGAAATGAGATAAAATTAAAAGTTTTGAATTTCGCGAACTAAAAAACGCTTATAACTTTTTTTGTAGTGTATTTAGGTTATTGGACCTAGGGCGCCCTGACAATTTTTTTTCCTTAGCAGCGTTTTTTAAAGACCTTTCTAACCATATCAAATTCGAAAAAATTGGACCTTCCGTTCACGTAGAAAGAGCCATTTAGGACAAAAATGAATTTTTTATTAATAACTCCGTTAATTAGCGTTCGATTTCAAAAAAATTTATTGATGATACTAAAACTCCGCAATAGCTACCGAACAAAAAAAGAATGAAGGAAATCGGTTCACAAACAGAGGAGGAATCGGTACCGAAAGAAAACGGCTTGCCTGTTAATATATATATATATATATATATATATATATATATATATATATATATATATATATATATATATATATATATATATATATATATATATATATATATATATATGGTCTTCCTTACTTACAGAATAACAGCTGCGACGACTCGTAGCAATATAAATGAATCATTTTTTTTTTGTATTGGTAAAATTTCTAATTTTAACATCATGTGCGTGTTATTTTTAATCAAAATGGCTCTCCGTTTTAGTTTAATATTTTCTCTCGCATAACCAGTCAAAAATAGCTGTAACTAAGTACACCATTATTAAAAGTACCCGACAAACCGAAGAAGTGAAAAAAAAGACCGGTAGCGTTTACCATACATTCAAAAGTCCGGGGACTTGAGGTGGAGAATAAATAATTCAAATGTATCAAGCAAAATTGTACTCACGTGTTTTAGAGCTGAATAGAGCAATCTTTTAATTGTAAAATATGAAATTATTGTAGGAAATAAATAAAGAATACATCAGGGTTTTTTTTGTTCGTATTTTTTTTTTCATTGTTTCTTGAATGTGAATAATAATGATTACAACTAGTTATAAACATGCATAGGACGGTATTTTAAATACAATAAATTAATCAAGCGTACTTCTAAAAATAACAGCTACAGTGACTCTTAGTAATACAAATACATTCAAAAAATTGCTCACACGTGTTTCAGAACTACCAAGGGGACCCTTTTCGGTTAAAAAAAAAATAATTAGGAAAGGAAAATTGCATGAAATGTAGTCAATTTGTTTTCTTTCTTATTTGTAAGTATTTATGATTACAACTAGTTATATGCATGCATATGACTCAATTTTAAATACAATAAAATAAGTTTTCTTATTTACAGAATAATAGCTGCGGTGACTCAAAGCAATGCAAATGTATCAGATAAAACTGCTCACACATTAAGGTAAAACACCAGAAGTGGCCAGTGCTTCAGTAGTGGAAACTTCACTTCAGTAGTGGCTTACGTATTTACTTTGAAGAAAGAAATAAACAATAACACTGAGATTCTTTTATTGGTACTTAATGTAACTATCATATTAAATCAATTTTATTCATTTGTTACTTGAATATTAAGTAAATAATGTTAATTCTTCGGATGGGAGAATCTCATACGGCCACTACTGAAATTTTCAGATTTTGGATTGGCTACTACTGGATCAATTTTGCGGTTTGGAAAAAAATGGATGAAAAATTGAACAAATTGAAATTCTGGCGTTTTTAGAAAATGGGACGATTAAGGAAGAGTTGGGTTAATATATTCATTGAGTTTCAAGAGAGGTAAATTATATTCTACACCTAAAGTTTTAAAATATACTTCACTGTGGCTACTACTAGTGTGCTTTAAACCTTGAAGTGGCAACTACTGAAGCCAGTGGCGTAGCTAGGGAGGGGCGGAGGAGGCGATCCGCCCCGGGCGGCACTTTTTTGGAGGCGGCAATTTCACACTTTTGATGCGAAAAAATTTAACGCGTTTTCCCGAAAAGTAAATCATGCGTTTGATCTTGTTCTGGAGTCAAAAAAAAAGTTCTTTTAATTCTGAGGTTGTGTTACGGCTATGATAATAAAATTACTCAAGTGCAAAAAATGTGTTGTTCTTGTTGATTTCTTAGCATCATATTGTTTGATTTTTCTCTTCTTTTGGCTGAAGCTACAGACTGAGGACGCTGCCACATTTTTCTGGAAGAGCAATCCAACCTTCCTATCCCATAACGTTACCAAACAGACCAAAAGTACAATTTTAGGCCTTTAGTCTCGAAACATTTCCAAGGGATAACGTCCAACCCATCCCTGTGCATCTCATCATTTAGCCTAATATTGAGTTTTTAAAATTTCAATACCAACAAATTCCTGAGGGCGGTCAAGACCTGACCCTTCCTGTAACGTGATTAAAGGTAGTCTAATATGTGTATTAAGGACATCAACTTCGAAATTTAAAATCCCCATCGCATCCAATGTCTCCAAAAATAGCTTAAAGTCGGGTTTTGGAAACTTAAATTCTAGAAATATTCTAATGTGCCGCAAATGTGCACGAAATAACCTAACGTCGTCACAGTTGGCTTAAAAATATCGTTTTTAGAAATTTCTGAGGGAAGACCGCAAATCTTTTCTCAGTGAAGAGCTTAAAATGAGCAACAGTTTCGAAAAAGATTTCTGGTGGGAAACCTTCCTTCGAACAACGGCTAAAATCGCGTTTTTAGGACGTCATTTTCAAAAGGTTTCATAGGGAGACGAAAAAAACGTCTGTCTTCCCAACATTTTTGGAAATAGTTGGAAACGTATGCCGTCAAAGTTAGCCTATAGTGGCGTTTTCGAAACTTCGGCATTGGAAAATTTATTGAGCTTCCGAACGCTCCCTATTCCATTCAACGTCATCAAAGATAGACTAAAATTGGTTTCAAGTTTGAAAATATTTCGGGAGGAAAATCCAGTCTTTGTTTGAGTAAGGGGAGTCCCTTACACCATTAAATAATGCCGACATTTATGTGTTTTTCAGTTTTGTTGAAAAGCTTTCCGGACAGCGCTGCTGAACTTTCCCCAATAACTTTACGTATCCAAACATAGCCTAAAATTGCTTTTTTATGACTTCAATTTCGCCAAATTTTCTTCAGAAGTCCCAACCCCCTACCGTTTTCAAAGAAAATCTAAAACTGGTTTTAATTTTGAAAAAAAAAAGAATCTGGAGGAAGCTCAAAGTCTCTTTTATATATGCGTCACCAAAAATTGCTTAAAATTTTGAATTTTGACTTAGCTTTTGGAATTTTTCGGTGGGGCTCTGAGTTCCTTTTTTTTTTATCTGCTAGAAAAATAAAAAGGAAAAAATAATTTTATTTTCTTCTTTATTAAAACTTATTAAAACACTTTTGACTCCTTAATGTATTAACTATTTCCCATCAAAATGGCGGCAAATTGAAAAACCGCCCCGGGCGGCAGAAAGCGTAGCTACGCCACTACTGGTGTTTTACCTTACATAGAACAGCAAGGCGGAACTTTTGCAGTGAAAAAAAAAAAAGGATTCCTGCAACGAAAATATCGTTAAACATAGGTAAACCTGTGTTAGCCTTTTTTTTTTTTTTAACAATTACGAATTACTTCTTATTCTCACTTGACCGCAGTTGCCGTTCCTTTCATTTTTGGACACAAGTCTCTGTAAGCACCACTGTCCACCGGCCTTTGCGAGCAGAACAAGTCCTCTGGTTCTGGGCCTCCGCAAGGTGCACTGTCTATCAGCCCCTGCAAGCGGGACGTCCTCCTAAGGGGTGGCGTCCGTGCCCTACACACACACGCCTATACACAAACCTCACCACCCACGAGAGGGACATGCTCGCGAAGGCCCGTGGACATGAGGACATGGACACTGAGGACATAGACACCATTGCCCAGGGGGGGATACACTTGTGGAATTTTGTCACGTACTAGATGCTGTTTTTGTGTAAAGAGAATTGAGCAAAGTCGAGAGGGTCAGGCATAAAAATCAAGCCGCTTCCCGGGGGACAGAAGCCACTTGTAAAAACAAGAAACCTAACGAGTAGTACCCTACCGCAACTCGAGATTGTGAAAAACATGATTTCAATTCAAAATATCCTAATTATTTTTGTGCATTTTTAGTAAAAAGTATTCAATTTTTACATCATTTAGCTTTTTTCTTTATCTTCTTCCAAATAATTAAATAAGGAAATATTTTTTAGGACGTAAAAAATGCCTTTATCAGAGAAAACTATTAGCCTTCTCATGAAATATTGTTGCATTACACTTCATTTAGTTGAGAGAGAAGCTCCTAAATGCTCAAGCGAAAATTACTTTCATCCATTATTCTCTTCTCAGCAGTTAAGGTAACAAAGATATTTCATTAAGTATTCTCTTTAATTTAAGTTGATAATTTCCTGTGACACATAATGGTTTAAATTAAGAACTCATGAACTTTATGCGGATAGCTGAAGTCTAATGTATCTTAACGAATAGAGTGAGTTTCATTATGCTTTTTACTCTTCCAAAATACGTAACATTATATAATGGATAGTAAAAAATTTTAGCACTAATGTAGCTTGAATGTGATGGAGAAAAACACCAGCCGTTTATAACTGCTAAATATTTTTTTTATTTTTTGCATAAAACATACATTTATATTATACAAACATCTTCCAAGATAACACAACTAATGATTTAAAGCGTTTCAAGCAAACTTTCTTTGAATTGATTAAATGCCGCAAGAACAATTATTTTTATAAAATAACATCCACGAATGATAATATGGCGGGTGAAAATTGCTTCTACATTTGAACGAAGCCATTGCCTGTTGTGTGATATTTTAATAGTTGGAATTTTAACCTTAACGCCAGTGGGTTAAACCTAAACTGCAATTGATAGCGTTAATTGTTGACCACTTTTTCGTTTCTTCGTTCCCCTGAAATGAATCTTACCAGTAAAACAGTAAATTTACCGGATCCAGTTTAGCCTTATCACAATCAAGTCTTTCTCTGCACGTTAAACGTTACCAAAACACATTATCAAATTAGCATGCCGTGGAGCGAGTTTCATTGTTGATGACATCAGGAGCTTTACTCGATCATTCGCTATTACATATATATCAGGATGAGGATATATGAGGATTCTTGACATACAGGGTGTTCCGTTTTAACCTGCAAGACCTTTATTTTCGCAACCGTTAGTCCTAGAGATATACTTCCTATTGCGAAAATGTTCAAAATCAAATACAGAGTTAAGATATTGAAAGTTTGATGCAAACATAAACATGAGTAAAAAAATACAAAATTTAACTTTTTATACGGGCCGTAGTACCCCTAACTAATAGTTAGAGAAATAATCTCCATTGAAAACTATTATTGACACAAAAAACTTGAAACTTGTGCGACCAAAGCTCAATGAGATATTCCATTTCAAAGTTTTAAGGGACCATACAGAAGATGAGATTGGAACTTATCGCCCTTTCAGAAGAATGACAGGTCGTCAAAGTAAGAAAAGCAAGGTATTCATATTTTTCATTGAAAATCAAAAATAAATGCAAATGTTGCGCCGTGATACGCAAAAACACACTACAAAACCTCGAACAATTGGAAACAACCACACTCTATGCACAAATAAAATTTTAAACACTTGTTAACTGCTATATTTTCCCCCAAAAGGTCTATTGACGGCGAGAGAAGAGTGGCGTAAGTCACAAAACGATGCGTTTCATATCTCGGTGAATATTAGTCGTACTAATTTCAATTTTTCTCTATTGCAACGACTTTTCAATGGATATTATTTTTCTGAACATAAGTTAGAGGACCTGGGGACTGTATAAAAAGTTAAATTTTGTATTTTTGGACTTATTTTTATTTTTTCTTTAAACTTTCAACATCTTAACTCAGCATCTGATTTTGAACATTTTTGCAATTGGAAGTATATACATCTAGGTCTAACGGTTGCGAAAATAAAGTTCTTGCAGGTTAAAACGGAACACCCTGTATAACATGCTTGATTAGTTATGTTTAATCCTTTTCTTGCATGAACCCAGCAATTTCCGAGCTCAAAAATCGTAAATGTATGTTTTTCCTGTATGGAGACAAACCTGAAAGAGAAAATATGATGTGTATGCGAATGAGAGCCTATTTGTTTTCCCATGGATCCCTCTGCATGACAGATCAGCAGTAGGGAAGTATCAAACTGATTTATTTCCAGAGTGCAGCATCAGCAAACATAACCTGCAACTTAGGCTTGTCAGACGTCCCGATTTGATCGGGACAATCCCGGATTTCAGACAAAATCCCAGTGTCCCGGCCGGTTTACTCCACGTCCCGATAAAAGATAAATTTGATTACAGATGACCAAAAAAAATCAAAATTACTTAAAGCATGGCTATCTTCGATCGGTCTGCCCTGTGCCTTATAGAGGCTGTCCAAACGCGAGCGAGAACAGAAGACATCGCGTAGGGGAGACCGGGGCAAGATGACTGTGCTAACAATTTTCCTGCTTTATTAATTTATTTTTAAGGAGAGTAAAATTCATTTTACATGAGCTGTTAGAATAGTCCTTTGTAGTATTAAATATATTACCATTTAATTTTTCAAATAAAAATAACGAAGGATATTTTTATTTTTTCATAACCTTAACAAATCGTCATCTTGCCCCAGTACTGGCGCAAGATGACTTTGATCTTGGGGCAAGATGACATCGTTGAAAAAGATTAAACATATTTTATGTTTTTAATATGTTACTTAGTTTTACAAATGATAACTGTGATTTTACATCATACAAAGTATCAAATTAAACGTTATGCATTGGAGAGTAATGTTGAAGTGTGAAGTTGTGCAGCTAGCAATAGACACAAATAAAAATGCCATTTTCATAATTGGAACATTCCTCATGCTACCACTCTTAACTTTACAGCACTGGGTTCATTCTTCTGTTGGAGGGTCACAATATTCCTCTTTACAAGCAGGGCATCTTATAACACCATTCTTTGAAATTGATACAACTGGATAGCTTGGCATGAATTGAATAGATTTGGGCCTACAGGAACTTAGTTTGAGTTATTTTTTACTCCCTTTTTAGCTTCACGAGTTTATTTTCCCTGTTTTTTTTAATAATCCCTTTTTTCCTTCCGTTTTGCTCCTTATTCTGACATTTCTTTGATGGGTGTGATTGTGCGAAAGTTTGAGCTCAGTTTTCTCCTTTTACTTTTTGTTTACTCACTTTGTGTTGCTTTTGGCAATGCATTGAAATCAGAAACACTAACGGGCTTCTTTGGTGCATCGGAATCGGCATTTGCCATAACTTCTCCTTCGTCTGGAGGGTTTATATGTTGGTTTTTTACTCCCAAGGTCTGAGGATTAGCACTATTATTCTCAGTTTCATTGCCAACAACATCATAGTTCGCTAAAAACAAAATAATTATGAGTATCGATCCCTCATTCTGAAAACCCTGCATCGTCACTTCCAACTGTAGCTTCCTTGAAGTAAACGGTGCTGAAAAGCCCACCAATATTTTTGTCTGTGATAGTTTGTCCTAGATGAATGACCATAAAGTTGTCACATGCTTGGCTATAATAGGTTTTTAGTGGGCAGAACAATGACGCATCAGGAGCTAGAGACGATGCGATGTGTGGGGTGGCAACCCAACCATGATAATATTTTTTTACTGCAATATAAAATGCTTGCAAAGTAATGTGAGATTTAAGATTGTCAATAATCAACAGAGCAGGAGATCATTTGCTTCGTGTTTTTCAATCAACTAGTCATTTGGTCAACTAGTTTATAAATAGCCTCTGATCACCCGCTTTCGAATGACACCTCCTTTGATTCAATGTGCCCTTTAGCCCCAGAGGAAATAGAAGCGCAAGGTCGCGTGGAAAAACACAGACAAATAAACGTTTACAGGATTTAATAAAATGGACAACATAGTTAGTTTAATAAATTCCGAAACACGGGGCAAGAAGACGAGCTCGTCATCTTGCCCCGTGTTTCAGCCCGTTATCTTGCCCCGGACTGCCTGTTTGAATGGATTCGTCTCCATTACCATAAAAGAAGGCGATTAATTGACATTAATTCTTGGTAATAGGTAGTATTTAAACTAAGTTACTCATAAATACTAAAGAGACACGAGATATCTTTTCTGTATCTGTAGCAGAGCTTATTTACACATGCATAAAAGTTATACCATAGTAACGGTAAACAATCAGAGCTTCAGAACTAACACAAGTATGGCAATTTCAGCGTCTTTATACTATTGCTGAACGAACAGTGGATAGGAAAGCCAGTAGTATGCAGTAGATGCTGTTACCTAGTGGAAAACGGAAAAAATAAGGAATTCGTCATCTTTCCCGGCTTGTCATCTTGCCCCGGTCTCCCCTACCTATAAGTGTTGTTTACATATCCCGATCGGGAACCTCTTCTATTAATAACACGGCGCTTACCTGGGGTTTTATTTGTATCTCGCGATGAACTGTATATGTGACTTCCACTGTACTCTTGAGAATCTTCTCTTCTGGCCATTCCAAATTTGTTTTAATATGCTTCCTTTTTGCCTGGGCGCTCATGCTTGGCACACGATACCCCATATTCCCGCCCCACAACTCTCTGCTTTTTTTTTTTTTTTTTCGACGTTGAAGCTTAAAAATAATCATTTGAATGAATTTCCCACCCTTTCATAAAATGCATAATTATAAAAGAAAAGTACAGTTATAAACGCTTTTTTTTAATCATTATTTTCAAAAGTTATCTTCGTTTTCTTTTTGACTTTTCAATTAGCTCAAATATAATGAAGAGTAATACGCTGTAACTTACCTCCCAATCTGCAGCCAAGACAGCAGTACAACTTTATTCCAAAAACAGATTACGACATCCAAAGATCTCATCTTCAATAAGATTATTTGCCCAAGCTTGTTTGTGGCTATTCCAGATTGACGAGCCCAAAACAAGAGTCTCTGGGTGTTATAACTAGGCTGTAGGTTTGTGCTTATAAAAACTTCTAGAGAGATATCAATTAGACCTATTGTCTCTATTTTTAGTAAATACGGTGGCCGCCGCTTATATAAATCACGTTTGTTCTTAAAGTTTTGTTCCATAAAGCGGCTGATTCAATAAAGCAGCTAATTATTTCAATAAAGTGGCTGATTCAATAAATCTGGATTTTTTCTGTTTTTGACGATTTGATTCACTAAAGCGGTTGATTCAATTGGCCACTGATTTAATAAACCAGCGTCTATTGTATAGCTTGAGTTGCTACACGAGATAAGTGCTAAAAATTGTGCTTTATGAAAATTGAATTTAGCATTCAGGTTTATATTAAAGTCAGTAAATAAGAAGGAAATTGTATTTACTTATTTAATTTATTTATTTTGAAACATGTTTTAACGCATGGTTAATATCACTTTTGCCGGGAAATAGAGTTGAATTTTCAAAAAAAGAAAAGATTTTGATTTTTTGCATGATATGGAGCGAAAACGAAATAAATACCGAGGTTGTTTTCGATAATCCTCGATAATCTATGAACGTGATGAGGGTTTACGTGGCTATTTAATCTGACAGTGTCCAAAACTACCTGCAGGTGGCACCCTAGATAAAAAAGATTTGTCTTTGTTTAGGGAGAAAAGGCCACATTCTCTAAGTATTTTAACAATAGCTGTTTCTAAGATCAGAGCTGAAAGCATCTTTCTTTTCGAGGTTGCATTTTCTATAATAATTCCTTTAAAAAATCTGAAAACTTTTCTAAATTTCAAGGTGATAGTGCCATTTAATAATATCCCATTTTAGTTGTTTTTAAAAGTCAAAAATATATCTTAAATTTAATTCAAAGCTTACTTCGATATTCTTTGTATCCAGGGCCGTAGAGAGCCAAGGCGCCCCCCCCCCAAAAAAAAAAATAAAAAAAAGAAAAGAAAGGGGGGAAATAAGGGAAAAAAAGAAAAAAGGGGGTGAGAAGAAAAATCAAAACTTCTTACTAGAAAACATATCTCTATCTTACGTGCCACTACCAAAAGAGTAAGTTTTACTTAATCTTTACATTTTCTCTTATTCGGAGTTTTTTCCCCCCCTTTTCCTTTTTTTTTCTTTCCTTCCTTTTCTTCCTTTCTTCCTTTTTCTTTGCGTCAGTGTCGCCGGGCCGCCCCCAAGGCCCGGGCCCCTAGTTTTCGACTAGGCTGACATAAACTCTCGTCGGACCTATTGGTATCAAAATGTTTTAATAGACTTTCTTTATTAACATACTCAATTAAATCATTAATAAATTAAAGAATCAGAATATAATTATTAATTCTAATTTAAATTATCAAAAATCGAAAGCATTTTTTTTCCGAAATATTATTCTCTCCAGTTGTTTTTAAAAACAAGTAGAAATTAATAAACAAAGTACTCTTTGTATGCTACTTAAAGTGTTTTTAAAAAAGCTTAAAATGTAGCACTCAGCTGAAAATCAAGAAGATTTATTTTAACTAAATACAGTTTTTAAAAACTTCACTTCAGAAGTTATAGATTGTTATTTCAAATAATC
This sequence comes from Uloborus diversus, assembly GCF_026930045.1. Lineage (NCBI taxonomy): Eukaryota > Metazoa > Arthropoda > Arachnida > Araneae > Uloboridae > Uloborus > Uloborus diversus. Next base: position 47,476,549 of record NC_072737.1, read on the forward strand.
AATCTTCATTCTGTTGCAAAATGAGTCATAAATGTAGTTAGAGGTTTGTGTTTAGTTCTTTCAGAAGCTTTCAATCCCAAAATGAATTGATGCTGCTTTTAATGTTAAGTACTTTAAATAATGATCGCTGAAACGTACTTGTAAAATATTGATTTGATCCATTAATAAAAAAAGAAAACCGTGACCCATAAATAATGGACTCATTATATATATATATATATATATATATATATATATATATTGGTCTGAAATCTAATGGAAGGTAAGGAAAAGTTAAACACTCATTCGAAAAAAGTGGTTTTCAAAAGAAGACAAATGTTTTCTATTCAATACACAAAGATGGACTTTCACTTGGATAGAATTGGATAGAATTTCACTTTTGTCGTACTGGTTTTGTATTCTAAATGCAGACTCCAGATAAAACAATACGTTTCAGCATTTTATTTTCATATAAATTCCTTTTATTTCTTTTTCTACTTAAACGTTGAATAAGTATTTTGGATTTTCAATCACCATACATTTTTCGTTTCAGCAGGATCCAGACACTTGTTCGTCTCAAACCAATTTCGAACTGAACAGATCTAAATCCTGAACGAACTTTTTTCCTTGAAAGATCTCTGCACTGATGAGTAGAAATTTTACTGTCTCAGAAAAATAAAGCTATTCACAGATTGGTAGTTTTAGGAACGAAAAACCGACGAAGAAGAAAGAAAAGCTTGGCTGTTTCTCTTATATAATTGCATTAGTAGACGGCAGACAGTCTACAATATCCAGTTTCATTGGCAACAAGTAAGTGAGTAACATTTTGATAATTTTTCAAAAATTAGGGGAACTATGTTTATTTTACCATGAAATTAATACATTTTTCATCTAATTTCTAGAATTTCATGCAATAAAAGAGTTTGTTGCTTTTTATTAACAGGTTGTACGCTGATTAAACATCTATGATTTTGATACAGTGCAGAACCTTTTATCCGGGAACCAAAAAACCGGAAAACCAGAAAACCGGCAACCTTTTGCCGATTTTTCCGCCATTTTTAAAAAATTCGCATTTTCGGCAATTTTTGAAAAGTTAAGCATTTTTTTTTTTTTTTTTTGAAATACCTAAAAGAGTATGAGCGGTTTCTTAATAACTACCATATTACTCATCTATAATTCGGCAAAATGATTACAAAAACGAACTTCAGAGGGTTATCCTTAACGCGGGGCAACATTTCCGAAATATTTTCTTGAATTAAAAAGTACACTCGTAAGTCTGAAATTTTCGAGTTTTATTCCAACTGAATACTAAAGAAATGAATATTGTCACATTCTAATGCAATATTTTATTGAATAGTCTCTAATTAACGCCGTTTAGAGCGTAAGTGACGTCGAAAAGGCGCGGGAAACACCGAAAACCAGATTTGCGAATTTTTTGTATAGTTGATTGTGGAATCTAGAAATCGTTAAACGCATGACTCATAAATCAAATTTCTATTACTTAATGCAAAAGCAATAGTTATCAATAACTACCGTAATCGCAAACAACAAACCTTTACAAAAAAAAAAAAAAAAAAAAAAAAAAAAAACGCTTCCCTGAAAACAAATTCTTTTATACATTATATTAGAAAAATTGCACATTTATGTTCAAAAACTCGTTTCTTGCCCTTCCCTTCATTTTCTTTTGTTTTAAAACATGGAAAGTGGTTCCAGACCCCCCCCCCTTTTCAAAATGAATGTTAGGGTCCCAGGTCTTATGGATAACTTTCAATAATAAGCTTTTCTGAACTTTTTTCATCTTATTTTAATATGTATTACTATTTAGTATAGTAATTTAAGTCTCATAAACAAACGGCCAATAACGCTTTTTAGCGATCCAGAAAACCGGGAAATTCAGATATCCGGGACAGCGATGGTCCCGAACTTCCCGGATAATTGGTTCTCTACTGTATTTTTTAATGAATTTTCGGTTTTGCTGTTTTAAAATACGTTTTAAAGTTGTGACATTATCTCGCTTATTGAACGTTTTTTGTAAAAAAAAATACTAACTGTTCCGTTAGAATACATATGTAACCATGAAACACTAAACTTTGAGAATGCTGACTTTCACCGGTGATTTACCGAAGATAGTTGGACTCGCCGATATCTTTGTTACGCGAATGTTGACGATCATACGCTGGTACCGACAGTTACTAGGTTTAGGACTTTCGAGATAAGACATATGATTAAAAAATAATATTAAAGTTTCCTTGTTAATATTTTAAAAAGTCTAACAGGCTCGAAAAAATATTATGAATTATTTTCAGACTGATAACTCCCCAGCGCATTTTTCACATTCCATAACAACTTCATAAAGTTTACGAACCCATGTTGTTTGGGGTAACGATTTTTTTAAAGATTCTTTCAGATTTCAGAAAGATTGTTGAAATAAATTATGAATTGTACATTTAAATTACTATTTGTTTATAAACACATTTATTATTTTAGATTATAGAGTTAGTATCAATAAAAATTGCTATTGTGGCAAAAATGGTTTTCCATCTAAGTTATGGATGTCATTCTGACGTAGCTATGTCATATATCTGTCAGCGATTTGTTCAACTATACCCCCCCCCCTCATCCTTTCCTTTTTTCTTCAATGAGATGCACCAAAAATTATTCAACACCAGTTAAAATTGGGATACTACTGTGTAGGATTTATATATATTTTGTTGAAATCCTTTCATTTCTTCCTGCAATATAACTGGCACACTTAAGGAAGGGGGAAAACATCCAATTGCGGTACCTCGTGGGGCAATTGCAGCGCACTTTTAAATCTGCAAGTTTATTTTCGTTACATTCCTTCTACATTTCATTAAAACACGCTTGAGGCGTTTAATTGCTTCACCATTTGAACGCTTAACAAAAAACCTAATCCAAGCAAATTTTTATAGGGGGTCAATCAGAAAATCAGTTTTTGTTAATTCCAGCAATGAATTTTAAATTGGGAATATTCTATATCCCACTTAAAAGGGAGCCTTGTAACACCATCTTGATGATACCATTGCTACTCTTATGCCGGCTCCACACTCTCCCTGAAAAGCACGAGAGGTTTTTTTTTGCCGAGAGATCTGTGACGTCATGGCGAGGGAAGCGTTGAACGAGAGAGCCGTTCGCACTCTCGGGCGAGGTGCTTGCGCAAGCAGAAGCCGGTGATGTCACGAGCATTCGCGCGCGTTTCAACTGTCAATCCGCTTGGTTGTTTACAAAATGGACCACGAAGTAGATGCAGATTTTGCGATGTGCCTGTATTCTTTTTACATACAACTACCTACACATTTACAACACCAAGAAGGCAAAAAAGAAGTCGAGGAAGAAGAGATGGTGGTTGACAAATATGTCTATCCGCTATTTTCATGAAACTGTTTTATGACAACAAATGTGAATTTAAAAATTAAGATTACAACCAAAAATGGCCACAATATTATACAATTTAGTTATAAAAATAAAATATAAAGATCTGTACTCATGATTTTCATAGCATTAAATTACACTGTGCGGCAAAAAAAAAAACCTTCGAAATGCTTCTGACATTTTGTCGGCGGATTCTTACGTAAAATGACCCCCTGAATCCGAATATGACCTCCGTTTTCCTCCTATACGTCCCAATTTTATTAAAGTACCCCCCCCCCCCCCAAGTTTTTTAAAAATTTCCTTAGTTTTAGAGCAAGTATTTTTTTTTTTTTTTTTGGAGGTGAAAGGAGCTTTATATTAACTGCCAATAATAGTTTTGATGGGCAAGAGAAGTTCAAAGTTCAAGATTATGGACAACGATCGCAAAAAGGGGGATTTATGGTGTATACCCCCCCCCCCCAATATTAGAAAAATAGCGAAAAACGATCTTTTTATTCTGCTTTTTTAAAAAAGATGTTTGTAAAAAAAATTTCGGTGCAGAATGAGAGTTATAAGACTCTCTTCTATGAATGACTCCTACATCCAAAAAAATTTTCGCGAAGTAAAAGAAATTTAAAAAAAAAGTGTCTTGTGCATGTGGCACGTTGCATACGAGTTGAATCGCAGGTTTTCATTCGAAAAGACATTCTTCTGGCTGATTCTAAGGTAAAATGACCCCTCGTTTCCAAATACGACCACTTTCCCCCCATCTCGCCCCCCTTTTTAGAACTTCCCATACCCCTCCTCTGATTCAGAGCCATTTTTTTTTTTTAATTTGGAATGGGAAAAGAGCATTATATTAACTGTAAACATTAACCGTAAGAGATGCCCAAAGCTCAAAATCTTGTGCATATGTGGCAAAAAGAAAAACATGGGGGCAGTCCTCCCCCCCCCAAAAAAAAAAAACACTGCGCAGCAAAAAAGCCTTTCAAATGATTCTGAGGCTATTCCGCCTGATTCTTCTGCTAATTGACCCCCTGAATCCAAATATGATCTCCGTTTTCCTCCTACACGTACAGATTTTTGTAGAAAATCCCCCCTTTTTGAATTGGGGGGGGGCAAGTTTTATTTGTTGCTACATATGCACAAAATTTTGAGCTTTGCACATCTCTAGTCTTTCCGGGTAATGTTTACGGTTATTGTAATGCTCTTTTCCCACTCCAAGTTTAAAAAAAATGGCTCTGATTTAAAGAAGGGGTGGGGGAAAATCTAAAAGGGGGGCGAGATGGGGGAAAGATGGTCGTATTTGGAAACAAGGAGTCATTTTACATAGGAAGCAGCCAGAAGAAATGCGATTCCATGCATCAAACCTTTTGCTTATTTTTATGATCCGTGTGCTTTGCGTTCCAAATTATAGGCTCTGTTTGAAAAATTTCAAAAAATTTCAACTCCAAAGAGTTGTTCCAAACCTAATTATTAGACATGGCGAACTGCGATTTGCTTTCTGAAAACCAAAACAAAGCAAATTCCGCGCGGCGGAGAGATGGCGCTGCAGTAGCCTCTCGCGCTCCTTTGACTCGGGAACAATTTACCGACATTTACTGGAGGCAACGCGAGACATTCGCGAGAGACACCAACAGGCGCCGAGTTCCCCATCCACACTCTACCCCTTGTCTTGTCTTGTGCTCTCGTTGGAGAGTGTGGAGCCGGCGTTAAAGGTCAAGCCAAAAAGGTCAGCAGGCAAAACACATTCCAGAGAACACATCGTACGGGGCGGGGGGGGGGCACTTAAAAGTGACCTCCTTCGCTACCGGTAAAATAGTTGTTCGGAAAAAAAAAGGGGGGGCTCCATACCTGAAATAGCTTAGGGCCCCATTAGGTCTAAATCCGGCCCTTGATAGGAATCGCCACTTTTCTTTCACTGGCAAGTCTAGATTTTTGAAAATTAGTAAATATCGACCTACTCTACAGAGTAATTGTTAGTTTCAAATATAGTTTAAAAATTGTTTACAAAACTTGTGTTAGTATTGATTCAGATGCAAAGCATTCAATATGTATGTTTCATTTTGAGCTTTAAGTTTTTTTTTAGATTCATTTTTCAATGTTGGAGTGAATTATAACGCATTAGTTTTTGCTATAATTTCATTTGTGAATGTCATACTAGCGTACACGTTATTTTTCAGAACAACGGTTACAAGTACACAATAAGTTACGATTCAAGATTTAATTATAAAACGAAATTTCAAACTCCTTCTTCGGATGTATTTAAATTCACTCTCAAAAATTTCAGAACGCATGACTACGTAGCTATAATCTCTATTTTGGTGCATTTAAAAAAGAAAATTCAAATATTTTAGCTTCTCTTACGTAACAAATGTTTTTGTAAAACATGCAAATAAATAACGCATACGATATCGGAAAAAAAGAAAAAGAAAACTTAAATCCCATTCCAAGCATTTGCTCCATAAGAATGTATCCTGCTTATGCACACTTAATCAATGTATACAATCATCACTGACTATTTATCAGATGGATGCCAAGTTTCCGTGGTGATCAACAAAATGGCGCAGAATAAATTTGAATTTCACCAAAAAAAAAACTGGTTCCTTATCGAGAAACAGAAAACTATTATGACCTGAATGCTATAGTGTGTATCCGTTATTTGTGGACATAACACATTCAATTCAAAAGTGCAATAATCATTGGAATAAATTCATATTTTCCCGTACATTATCACAGTAAGTTGAATTGTTAGGGGCAATGATATGTGTAACGCTTTCATATATTTCTTTTTCTGCTGTGGATTCCATTTCTTGGACGCTTACTTTAAAAAATGGCCATTTGTAAACACATAACCTAAAGTGTTTAGTTGTTTGGAGATGCAAAATATATCGGTAATGGATTTCAGATGCGTCATTTATGCCATTAAAGAATTCAGAAAAAAAACCCTTCAAATTACATTTGAAGGCAATCAAATTGCATCAGTTTTCATCACGGTTAATGTGTTGCAATTGGTACGACAAATAGAGTAAACTGTGCGGCATAAATATCAATTGTTTTAACTTATATTTAACAGTTGACATTGATCAAGCTTAGTGCAACTTGGTCAAAATAGAAGAAACCAGTGGTCAATGAGAACGGGAATAGTTGATACACGATTTAAATTTTGGTTTTCTAATTTTCGTCACTATTGTTACGTACACAACAAAACATGTGTAAAACTCTCACCATTTTCTTATCAAAAACTGATTTTAACATATTTGTTGACAGAACTTATTTTGTGGGGGAAAAAATCTGTTATTAATTTTTGTTTTTGTTGTGCTATAATATTGTACTCTTTTTAGTTTCGAAAGCGTACGAAAGAAGCTCAATCGAAAAAAAATGCCTTCCATTATTTAAACAGAATATTCTTTTCCTAAAATGAGACTAGTTCGATGAATCTTATACGATTCCTTAGACCTAAATATAGATAGATATGTTTATGCCTTTTATTTTCAAAAATACAGAAAAATTAAAAAGCATGTAAATAAACAGTAACAAAAAAGATTATCACAAGTGATACACGCACTAAACTTAAGCTTTTTTTTTTTTGTTTTGTTTTTTCAGTGGTGAATGATTTTTTTTACAGAACAATGTACTATCTAACAATTGAAATAATGATTTTACTACTTCAGCTTAAAAAACAAGTATATATTAGTGACTCACACTGCAAGATATGACTTTTTTTTAAGATTTAAACTAGTTTAATAATTTTAATCAAGACGTAAAATAATCACAACTGTTTTTTTTTTTTTTTTTTTTTTTTTTTATCGCATTTTTTTATATTTTCTGAAAGCTACATTGATTTCAATGAAAGAACATGAAAGGAGCACATAGACTTTGGGATTAATTAATTATCTCAAATAAACTTTCACAAATCTTATCATTTTGCCGATTTCAATAAATAACTACCTAAATTCATTTGTTCGCAATTACATGCATCTAACACTTGCTGTGAAATGTGCAATTACATAAATTTTCGGAAAACTAATTATCATGCATGTTATAAAGAATGAACCTATTTATCATGGCGTAAAGTTTGAAAGCATTTAATTAATGCGACAGCATGTTATCGGAAGAATTTTGTAAAATGTTACACTTAATTAGAAGAAAATTGCTTCGTTCCCTCATTTCCATTAACATTATAATATTCCCCAGTGGATTTACAGAATTACTTTATTTATAGAAAGAACTATTGCATACATTGAAACAATAGCCACGTAAACTGAAGTTTGAAAGCTAAAACTTTGTTGTAGCGAAAAGCGTAATGAAATGTTTCGCTGCATTTCATTCATGATCATCAATGAATATTTTTCTTAAAACTAGCAGGGTTAATTTTTCACTATTGCATTTACTGCTTTATAGTTGTGCATTGTAGTATGAAAATTATGTATTATGTATTATGTTATGTATTATGTAGTATGCCTCGTTTATGGCAGTAATATATTTTCCGAAGGGTGTTATTTAGATTAAGCTTCCTTTTCTTATTCCAGGGTTTTTAATAAACTGTTTCTATTATTTTTTCGTACGTACTATTTAATACATGATTTTTTAATTAGATTTAATAAATGATCTGATTAAAAAAAATTATTTTGTTCATTAAAGGGTATGTCAGCTGTCAGCTGACTCATGTTAAAACATACATTTGTACTGGAATACGTTTCTACTATTTTGTTGTTGATAGGAAACTATTAGATAAGTCTTAATATTTGAACATTTATCTTTCGTGCAGGACGTCTTCTTCACAACCCGTACAGAAAAGTTTGTTTACTGTTTCGCATGCTTAAAAAGTGCTTCAATTTCTTTGTTGACCCGCTCTTTCTGTTTATTTTCGTGTTGATTTGTTGAGTTTTTTATTCTAAATTAGTTGTTATTACTCAGTAATTGTTTTATTTTGCCGCTATGAATGCCAACATAGAATAGTTGATGCGGCTCATTTAAAAAAAAAAAATCAAGAAATAACATACTGCAAGGTGTGTCACAATTCTTTGACCTTTTCAGAGAAATCAACAATAGGCTTTTATAGAACCTTTGAAGTGAATTGTAAGTTTAGTAAATCAGCTATTTCTTTGGGGAAATCAGTTCAAATTAGTTTAAAGAAGAACATTCCCGAGGGTTAACCGTCGAACTGTATATGCAATGTGATGCATAGGAAAAAGCTTTAGAGACTTGAGACAATTATGTGTCATCATGGCTGTACCAGAAGCAGTATCACAAAAGTCCTATGGTGCAATTAAGCACAGAACTGCATCTGCTGCGGAATATGTTTCTCAAAAATCAATGAGGCAAACCGCTGAGGAGGAAGCAACATTATCGGAAGCTCCTGATAAATTAGTAGTAGGTGGAGATGGCACATGGGAAAACCCGAGGACACATGTCGCTGATGTGGCTCATTAAAAAAAATATATATATTCAAGAACTAACATGTTGCAAGGTGTGTCACAATTCTTTAACCTTTTCAGAAAAATCAACAATAGACTTGTATAGCACCTTTTAAGTAAATTGCAAGTTTTGTAAATTAGCTATTTATTTGGGGAGCTCAGAAGAAATTGGTGTAAAACAGAACAATTCAGTGGTTAACCGTCGAGCTGTATATGCAATGCGATGCATAGGAAAATGTCTTGGAGACTTGAAACAATTATGTGTCGCCATGGCTCTACCAGAATCAGTATCTTATAAGTCTTATGTTGCAGTTTATGCAGTCCAGTGGTATTAGTTGGACTTGAAACAATTATGTATCGTCATTGCTCTACCAGAACAAGTATCGCGAAAGTCCTATGATGCAGCTAATGACAGAATTGCATCTGCTGCGGAATATGTTGCTCAAAAATCAATGAGACAAACCGCTGAGGAGGAAGCAGAATTATCAGCTCCTGATAAATTAGTAGTAAGCGGAGATGGCACGTGCAAAACCCGAGGACACATGTCGCTGATTAGAGTCTACACTCTAATTGGCTCCGAAACGGGAAATTGTGTAGACCTGGAAGACATGTCATTATTTTGTAAAACACGTGAAGTTTAAAAAAAAAGGCCTTTGTCAGAAAAATCTGTCAGTTTTCCAAAGAGTACCAAAGTAGTACCAAAGAGTTTGCAAATGGAACCATCGTGGATCAGCCGGAGCAATGGAGATCAGAGTTGAACTTGGGCATTTGATATCAGTCCTACATAGGAGATGAGGAAACGAAAACCTTTTTAGAAATAAAGACACGTAATCCTCATGGAGAAAACTTCCTTACTGAAAAAGTTGAAAACTTTGCGTGGAAAAAAGAAACTTGAAAACAGCAAATTAATTGGTGGAAAAGGCCGGTTCACGTATAAATAAATAAAATAACAGATTTTTTTTTTTTTTAAATACTAAGTGCTTTTCATAATGCACTCAAAAGAACAAAATAACTTTTCTGGTCAGAAAAGACAATGTTAAGGTATTCCTGTAGTTTTTACTTATTCCAAGAAAATGACTCCACAAACGAGGAAAAGTGCGACTGTAGTCAGGCAGAGAATTTCTTATCGTTATATAACTTTCCGTCATAAATTTCAGTGTTGAAACATGCATATTTTTCAGGGAAATTTTTTTTTATAATGACTTGAGAGACGCACTTTTCCTCGTTTGTGGAGTCATTTTCTTGGAATGTAATTGAAAACTACAGAAATACTTAAATATTGTACTCTTTCTGATCCAGAAAAGTTATTTTGTCATTTTCAGTGCATTATGATGAGTGCTTTTTTTATTTTGTTTTTTTACTGTATATATGTTTTAGAAATAGAATAATATTACCATCACGAAATTTCTCCTCTTTTTCTTCAGCTAAATGCTTCTTACTAAAAGGGAAAAAAATGCTATACGTATCTAAAATTTTAAGCATTTGGCACTAAAACTTAATCCTTGTTCCCCTCTAGGATTTGCTTGTGTGATAATTTAACAATAACCTTTAAAATATTAAAGGTTTTCGAAACTAATTCATATTTCACATCATACAAATTATTCGTGATAAAGATCCTAATATGTGTTTGTGTACTTAGCCCCATTTTCGATTATTGGCATAGATGAGGATAAAAATCTTAAGAAAGAAATGATGGATAAATTTCATGCTTGCTTTACATATTTTAAGGACTATTAAACTAATTAGTACATTATTAAAGAAAAATTTGGTGGAATTTAAAGACGAAACAGTTTTCCGCCCAGATAAATTACAACAGGGTAGTTTTGTACTCATTTTCGCTTATTCAGGGAACTGTTTTTACCTTTATCATTTTTTTAAACTATAGCTTTTCGATTGTTTTATTCTTTTTTATATGGGGGAAGTTGCAGCGGGATTTTCCGTTTTTTCTAGATGGGTAGTTATTTACACTTTATATCTGAGGACGATTTTTATCCTTTGAGTGTGGCCGAAGGAACAAACCATACAATCTATGAATATTTTTCAAGTATGCGAGAAAAATAGTTAAAAACAACTGCTCAGTGGGCATTACATAAATCAAAATGGAATAAATGTACGCATTCAGACACCATTTACGTGTTTTTTCAACAAAACGGATCAATTACTTGATACTTTATTGAATTTTTTTAACTTTTCAATTTACAAAATTTGAACAGAACAACGTCTGTCGGGTCCTCTATTATATGTTTTATTTCATGTTTTAATCCAATTAAATATATATATATATATATATATATATATATATATATATATATATATATATATATATATATATATTTAATTGGATTAAAACATGTTTTTACTATAAACAAATAAATAGGGTTATTTGTAATATTATTAACATAACATTAAGAACATTTTACCCTATTTAAGAAACAATCTATAAAATTTAGAAAATAAACTACGTTTAACTCTAATATAGAGTGGTGGTGTAGAAATAAACTTGGCATGTTTCAAAGATGTTCTTTTTCTTCTCTTATCTCAAGCAAGACAAATAATGCTTACTTTTAAAAATTGTGCATGGCAAAATGTAAATTGGATTAATGCAAGTGGAAAGAAGCTTGCTCCTTAAAAGAAAGTGCATTTACTTTCAAGAACAAAAAAAATTAAAAATAACCGTCTTAGTCAAATTGCATTTTATTGAACTGAAATCTTCAAAGATGCTTCCTTCGTTTTCTTGACGTAAGTAGCAAATGGCTGGTCTGATTTGATGAATTGACTATTCATACTCCTAATTTCTTTGAGAACATTCCCTGTTTCCGGTATTCGGTAATCAGCTTGTAACGAAAAAAATCGTCGAATGAATTATGCAAAAGAGCGAGGTAACTATTCTTGTACTAATCTCTATTT